>NC_036863.1:39728237-39776036 GCF_002910315.2 Salvelinus sp. IW2-2015 | reverse complement strand
AGAGAACATTTCTAACCTATGCTCCTATATCTCTCTGTCATGTAATTTAGCTTGATAGCATGTTCGCATTCACAACCACATTTATTTGATTAACCAAAATATTGATTAATTGGAGTTGCACTTATTGTGAGTTTTTATGAGATTGGCCCATAGCTTTTGATGAACTCATCGATCAAAGGTTAAATGCAAATATTGATTCAAATCCCTCTATTGTATGTTGCACCAAGCATAGCAGGTGATGTCTAAAAATAGACATGATTTGCATACTTAATCTTCTCTCTCTCTCTCTCTCTCTCTCTATCTCTCTCTCTCTCTCTCTCTCCATATATATATATATATATATATATATATAATATATATTATATTATATAAATGCAAATATTGATTCAAATCCCTCTATTGTATGTTTGCACCAAGCATAGCAGGTGATGTCTAAAAATAGACATGATTTGCATACTTAACTCTCTCTCTCTCTCTCTCTCTCTCTCTCTCTCTCTCTCTCTCTCTCACTCTCTCTCTCTCTCTCTCTCTCTCATATATATATATATATATATATATATATATATATATATATATATATATATTTACAGGAGATTGGACCTGCTGCCTTCCATGAGGATGAAATAGGGAAGAGGAGAACAGATCTACTGGAAACAGGTGGAAAGCAGGAGAGCTCCACAGGTGTGTAATGGCTTCAGTCCTCCTCTGGTTCTTTACTAAAGGACAGATAGTAAACTGTGTGTTATGATTGCAGCTATGGTGGCTCCTAGTTTGGACGGGGAGTGAAACAGACACTTAAACAGTTCACTTGAGGATTCTGTAACCCATGTACACACAAATGGAGCCATATATGTTTAGATGTGGTTACTTCTGTTATCCTTGATTTGATATGCACTGAGTGTACGAAACATTAAGAACACCTGCTCTTTCCATGACATTGACTAACCAGGTGAAACCAGGTGAAAGCTATTATCCCTTATTGATGTCACTTGTTAAATCCACTTCAATCGGTGTAGATGAAGGGGAGGCGACAGGTTAAAGGATTTGTAAGCCTTGAGACATGGATTGTGTATGTGTGCCATTCAGAGGGTAAAAAAACATTTTAGTGCCTTTGAACGGGGTATGGTAGTAGGTGCCAGGCGCACGAGTTTGTGTCAAGAACTGCAATATGCTGCTGGGTTATTCATGCTCAACAGTTTCCTGTGTGTATCAATAATGGTCCACCACCCAAAGGACATCCAGACAACTTGACATAACTGTGGGAAGCATTGGAGTCAACATGGGCCAGCATCCCTGTGGAACGCTTTCGACACCTTGTAGAGTCCATGCCTGGCAAATTGAGGGGGGGGGTGTTCTTAATATTTTGTACACTCAATGTATACACATACTTAGTAAATAAATTTGATTATGTCTCTCAAAGAGGCTGGTTTCCTAGCAAATAAATGGTTAATAAAAATGTGAACAACTGTGTCAAAGGTCAATGTACCAATCTTGTTCTCTTCAATGGCCAGCCATAGGTCAGAATCAGAGAGAGGACCAAGAAAGTTCTGGAGTGACTGGACCAGCGTCAGCACCACAGTCAGCCAGACACCCACCAGTGAAGCATGAGGATCCTACATCTAACCCTCGGAAAGGAGAAAACATCCAACCATCAGCTGAATTGAAAACGCCTATTCCCTTTAGCCCAAATCGGAACATATGTAGCTGCCCCATCCGCCCCCACCACTCTGACATCTCCTGCCCCTTCCTTGCACCTCAAGAGCAGTCCCTGCCCAGGACTGACACTGTGGAGAGTCTTTCCCCTGAGGTTAAGAACATTCCCTTTCACAGCTCACATCAACCACCAAAACTTCAGTCTTCTAACTTGAAGAGGAGCCAGCTTCAGAAGGCCTCTGGTCGGGCCGTAACACCAGCTCGCCATTTGTCCTTGATCAGGCCATGGAGTGTGGAGTCACCAGGAATGTTCTCCTTGCTAAGACCAAGCAGCTCCACCACACTGCCCACCTCCCACTATGTAGAGACCCAGGCTGAAGCCTCCGGCCTCTCCTCCAACCTCACCTCCGTCCTCCCTTCCAACCTCTCCTCCGACCTACCCTCCAACCTCTCCTCCGACCTACCCTCCAACCTCCCCTCCGGCCTCCCCTCCTCCTCTGACCACCGAGAGAGTCCAGTCACCTTGAGACAGCACATTTCAAGTAGTCATCTCACCTTGTTCCCTGCCTCTGACCTACAATGTTTCCCACCCCAGAGCCTCAACAGAATCCTGCCTCGTACTACACTGCCTCATTACCCTCTTGGATGTAGGGCCAGATTAAGCTCATCTTTGATATTTAACTCTCTCCCCATGTCTAAGAACACTTTAGATACAGCAACTGAGAGTCCAAAATACCCTAACAGGTCCAAGTCACTTGATAGACATTTAACCAAGGCTGTATCTATGGATACAGCTGGTGACAATCACTCCCCCTACTCGCCACCCAGTAACACAAGATGGATGTCATCTTCTGAGAGAATCAACATGTTGGCGAAGCAGCATAACTTAGCAGCCCAGGTTGGTTTATCAAAAGCCATCAGCCAACAGAGGATTCTGCAGACGAATGCCTCCGTTCAATCTAATAACCAAAGAATGTTCAAGTACCATGCATATTATTCAGGTGTATATGACACAGGTCCCAGTCTGGCAGTTAAGACTCATTCTCTCTCCAGCCTCAGCTCCAGGGCCTCTCACAGGCTTCAGTCACATCTTCACAGCCCCCCAGTTTCACCAGATCATATGACTGATCTCACCAGATCCTATGGTGGTACACACAGTGCCCCAGCAGACACAAAACAGTTGATGATAGGGGAAAAAATAAAAGTGACTGGTTCAGAGATTATTGATAGTGAAATACATAATATCAGTGGATTTAAATGTCAGACTTCAAATAAGGATTTGTTTGCATCTCAGATTAGAAAGAATAGCTTGGGCCCGCCTGCTCAGGACGCAACTCTTATCTCTGATAGGACTGAAAAAGAGCCCACTGGTTACAGAAGCAACCGGAAAGTAGATCAGATACTGAATCGCCTCAGACTGATATTCAGTAGCAAACACATTGAGGAAAAGAGTGTGTTGTTTGGTAGAAAGGGGAAAACGGTGTCATCAACACTTGAGGGAGCTAGTGTCATCAGTGAGAATAGACGGACAGGGAAGAGGTCTCCAGAGGTCAAAGAAGTGCTGAAACCCATTGACCTTCAACGTAATGTGGCAGGTCATCTAAGACAACAAAACAGAGGCTGCAATGGGCTGACAATATCCACAGTTAAATTAGCATCCAAGAATGCACAGTTAGATATTCATGATAAAGAGAGGAACACAATATCAACTGAGAAAAATGGAAACCCATCGCTGTCAAAAGAAGAATTAAGTCGAACAAATCCTCCACATTCACCCTATTTTGGGAGTCAATCCCATAAGGACTCTGGAAGTTCTAGAACCAGTCATTTTAGCCTAAACACAAAGAATGAAGATGTCTTCTCTAGCTCAATGGGTAAGGACAGTAGATCAGATAGTAGTAGAACTGCCTGTTTTAAACCCACACAGCTCTCATACTCCAACAACTCTCCAACCACTACTGATTTTGGCCTGAAACATGGCCGCTCCATCTCTGTCACCAACATTTACTCAAACCGAACATCAAGAAACAGGCGCATCTCCACAGGAACTGATATGGCCCCCACAAGGTACCTAAGGAGTCTGGAGGATATCAGAGGGCCAGGGGACCTTGATCGCCCACCCAGGACCCTTTCCAGAGCTTTCTCTAGCACTCAGAGAACCTATATTAGTCTAATAAAAACAGACAGCAAGAGCCTGACATTGCCTATGCCTCTACGGTTCAATGAGTCATCGACTTGGCACACAGAGATTTTAAACTCACTTATCATTGATCAGAAGTTGCAAGTCATTCAAGGCCCCAAGGAACTACTGCCCATCACTAGCTCCAGTTTGTCAGACTTTGAGGAGTATGACTCAGATACAACTACAGATGGAGAGTACTACTTGAGCAGTGATGATTGGGAGAAAGAGTCAATACTCTAACAAAGGGTGACCGTTTTGAGTAACATTGTGCAGATATTTAATGTTTTTGTGAAAATCATTTCTTATTGGCCTATGTATTTATAGTTGAAAAACATTAATAAAACAAATAATGAATCTGTACATTTATTGAATCCATGTTGATAATATGGTGATATATTGTAGTGAGAGGAAGCTCAGTGGTTGGCAGTGGGAGAGGATGAGGCTCTTTGTCTATGTCAATTATTTCATGAATTTCATTCCTTCATCTGCTGGTCAGTCCCTTACTAAAGTTATTTTTGGGGAAACTGTTTAGTAACCCAACCCTTTGAAGGCATTTCACCCCAAGATCAATTGAGATCTCATACAATGGGGAGTTTGTCATCAAATAAACTACTTGTTTTTGTTGCTGTAGCCTATGTTTTATTGATGCACAAAATGTAACTCTTAACGTCTTAAACAATGTATACGATTGGGCACCCCTTTATTCCCCTATAGAGCCTAATATTTGCGGGCTGAACATTACTCCAACTGTCCCTACGGTTATGTTCTTGTTCCTATAATCGAGGTGATTTAACTACTTTTGATCTCCTCTTTACGTGCAGGTAAAGACTCGTTCAGAAGCAGCATGTCCGCATCCACCTTCCCCTGGACAGAGGCGATGGTTCCTTTCTACTAATAATAAGACTATGAATATACACTGTTTATTAATTCCCATAACACCACACCCACACCGCCGTGTGACCGTGCACTGGCACGCCACCTTTTGTCCCTTATTTGGTAGTGAGAAAGTTGGCAACCCTAATTCAGCCTCTTTTACTGCTTTAAAAAAAAAACATAGCTGATATGGCTGATTTGCTTAAACAAATGTGTTTTTTACTGACAATTGAGATGTACAATCTATGGCATAAGGGGGGGGGGGGGGGGGCGAGTAAATAGATAAGAGGCTATCAGTAATTTCGATTGACATTAATGAGCGAGCTAGGACGGACATAGTCAATATAAATATTTGTTCAGACTTCAGTGCCTTCCCCTTCATTGCCCTGCAGCGCCTCCTACAGGAGGTTCCCCGTCGGTTCTCCAACAGAGGATGTCTCATTCACTATGCTGTAATCGACAACCAGCTGTACCGCTGCTCCCTGGGAAAATACATTGACATCAAGATCATTTTTTCGAATAAAATAAAAAATGTAACCTTTATTTAACTAGTTCTCTGATGAAATGTTCCTCTCACTATGCAGTAAGGTAAAACTGTGTGCACTATTAGTTATAGGTGAGTTTGTGTGTGCTGGTCTCTGTCCTTTCATCAATAAGTATGATCATGGTCCTTTCTTAACTGTCCGATGGTACTTATTTGCCCCTCCCCAGAAATTCACATAATAAGATATTTTCAATATGAGGTGAGGTTTCCTGATATGGAATTTTACATTAATGTGGGAGACTGGCCAATGGAAACAAGGAAGCAGATGACATTCCTGGGGCTGTTCCAATCATCTTCTGGTGTGGTTCCACAGACACCCGAGACATCATCCTCCCCACCTATGACAACACTCACTCCACCCTGGAGACCCTGAGGGGCATTTCCAATGACCTGCTGTCAGTCCAGGGCAACACAGGTAAGACACATTACTTCTTACATTCTCTCTTGAGCTAATTCTGCTTACTTACACCTCATTACTCACATGCACATTACTCCGTTTCCTTGGCCTCTAGGTCCCCCTTGGTCCAACAAAACAGAACAAGCCTTATTCTGTGGCCGGGACAGTCGTGAAAAGCGCCTACACCTGGTCACTCTGTCCAAGAAAAACCCAGAGCTGCGAGACGCCAGAATAACTGGCTGGTTCTTTTTCAGGGAAAGGGAGAAGGATCTGGGCAAAGCAAATCTTGTTGGATTCTTTGACTTCTTCAAGGTGGGGGAACATTCTGAACATTCCACCCAAAGCCAGCAGGTTCCCAAAAATAAAAATTGGTAGCCACAATAAAATAAAAGTGAATTCTAAACTTTCACACCGTGGCGTAATATACAGCCCTTTCCCATTTACAGTTTAAGTATCCGGTGAATGTTAATGGCACAGTGGCTCCTTACATGTTCCCTTAGCTGATGCTGGGGAACAGCCTGGTGCTGAAGCAGAATTAATCAAATTACAAGCATTTCTACACCCACCTGAAGCCAGGCACCCACTACATCCCCGTGAAGAGGAGTCTCTGACCTCATCCAAAAGATTGAGTGGGCAACGGTATGAAAGAGAAAGAGTGCCAATGTTTGAATCAATATGTATTTGCTACCATGTACATTTTGGGATACTTGAAATGCAAATGCATGTTGTAATGAATAGGATCTAGCCAGGTTTTTGTGGATATTTGATTAAGATATGGATTTCTTTATTTTCCCCTACAGGGGAATGATGATGACGCACAAGCGATAGCTAAAGCAGGCCAGACGATTGTACGACAGCTCGTACAACCTAACAGATTGTACTGTTACTATTACAGTGTTCTACGGGTAATTGTCTTTATTTGCTATGCATGCCAATGCTAAATCAGCTCAGATAAATTAAGGTACTATTATTATCATTGATACTTTTACTGCAGTGTCAACTCAGATACTGTACTGTGTATGAGAAAAAGAAACGCAGCTAGGAAAGTTGTCTTCTTCCATAACAGATGTACTCTGAGCGTCAGACCAACCAGCCCACACTGCATCCAGACATGAAGCTGGTTCCCCAGACATCTGACCAGAGTGCCCTTTGCAGCTGTCAGCAAGAGCCTCAAAGAGATGATTCCAGCCTGGAGGATGAACTCTGATCAACATTGGGAAAAGAAAGGGAAGAGACACTAGCTATTTCAATACAGAAAGTGCCTTGGACTTCTGCTTGCTTGTTGATGGAGATTAAATGCAAGGAAGAAGTACTGTGAGACCAGGACAGCTAAGTGGATGTACCAACACTCGTATAGACGATCAAATATAAAATGTGGTTTGAGCCAGACAGACCTTGTCACAGCTCACTTTACTGGGCCTGGAATATGACCGTTTTATTGACAAGACCATTATGCAGAAGCATCTGTTTTCACTGTCCTGAGTGATATTTCATACTGCATTTTGTGTAATTGTATGATCATTGATGGTCACCATTATTACATTTGTATAAAAGATTGCTGTTGATGTTGTGTTAACCTTTTATTGACCAAGATGATCATGTCCTTTGTTTTTGTTATTCACTACCATAACTTAAAAAATATATATTAGATGGCTACAATATTATAAATGTGTTGTTGCCATATAGATTGGTTGCTTTTTGGACTCTTCTAAAGCCACAATGATTGTGCAATTAAACGACCTATTTTCTTCGACCGTACTGTTGTGATTTTTTTTTATTGAAACATCCATGGACGACCAGAAACGTCAATAACTAGGGTTCAAATTCACACGTGCCAGAAAACAAAAAAGAGGGGGCACCCGGATTTGAACCGGGGACCTCTTGATCTGCAGTCAAATGCTCTACCACTGAGCTATACCCCCTTCTGTTCATTATTGGGAATGTTTTAGCATATATAGCTACGTGCGTCACAGTTCAGCAACGACAATCTTTTGATTGTATCATAATATTGACTTCACTTTGGACTGCTTGTGATTAGATTTCCTAGACAACATACTCTGGTTTTGGCTGTAGTCAATAGCTACAGTTAAGAGACAAACCATAAACCAAGTAGCTATCTAGCAGGAAGCTGGTAGTAGCACAGATAGATGAGACATTTTGGTTATAGCTAGCGACTCAGAGCCTTGGCACCATGACCGGAAGTACTGTAACGTTAGCCAACCAGCGCTATTAAATGAATAGACAGCAGCCTTTTTACAATATGGCCAATTTTGCGGCTGTGGTAACTAGTGGAAATCATGGTGCGTATTTCGAGTAGTTTGCTAGCTTTGTTATTTACAATTATTCGAACCCAGTGCCATATAGCATATTACTATACAAAAAACGTAACATATTGACCCCATTTTGAGAGGTCAACGACAATGTTGCAGTTAGCTATCTAGGTAAGTTAACTGTTAATAACATCCGGCCGTGATTGGGAGTCCCATGGCGTCGCACAATTGGCCCAGCGTTGGCCGGGGTAGGCCGTCATTGTAAATAAGAATGTGTTGTTAATTAACTGACTTGCCTAGTTAAATAAAGGTTAATTAAATGTTACACATCTAACGTTAGCAGCTAACACAAGCGAGCTTTGTTTGGTCCATACTAGCTCTCGAGAACACAAGGGGGCTTACAGCCAGCAAGCTATATGTTATCACCTATTTAAATGGGATAGGTCCATGCATGCATGCATTGATACATACATACATGCATACATAAACTCAGCAAAAAAAGAAACGTCCCTTTTTCAGGACCCTGTCTTTCAAAGATAATTTGTAAAAATCCAAATAACTTCACAGATCTTCATTGTAAAGGGTTTAAACACTGTTTCCCATGCTTGTTCAATGAACCATGAACAATTAATGAACATGCACATGTGGAACGGTCGTTAAGACACTAACAGCTTACAGACGGTAGGCAATTAAGGTCACAGTTATGAAAACTTAGGACACTAAAGAGGCATTTCTACTGACTGAAAAACACCAAAAGAAAGACGCCCAGGGTCCCTGCTCATCTGCGTGAACATGCCTTAGGCATGCTGCAAGGAGGCATGAGGACTGCAGATGTGGCCAGGGCAATAAATTGCAATGTCCGTACTGTGTGACGCCTAAGACAGCACTACAGGGAGACAGGACGGACAGCTGATCATCCTCAAAATGGCAGACCACGTGTAACAACACCTGCACAGGATCGGTACATCGGAACATTACACCTACGGGACAGGTACAGGATGGCAACAACAACTGCCCGAGTTACACCAGGAACGCACAATCCCTCCATCAGTGCTCAGACTGTCCACAATAGGCTGAGAGAGGCTGGACTGAGGTCTTGTAGGCCTGTTGTAAGGCAGGTCCTCACACATCACCGGCAACAACGTCGCCTATGGGCACAAACCCACCGTCGCTGGACCAGACAGGACTGGCAAAAAGTGCTCTTCACTGACGAGATGCGGTTTTGTCTCACCAAGGGTGATGGTCGGATTCGCTTTTATCGTCGAAGGAATGAGCGTTACACCGAGGCCTGTACTCTGGAGCGGGATCGATTTGGAGGTGGAGGGTCCGTCATGGTCTGGGGCGGTGTGTCACAGCATCATCGGACTGAGCTTGTTGTCATTGCAGGCAGGGAAGACATCCTCCTCCCTCATGTGGTACCCTTCCTGCAGGCTTATCCTGACATGACCCTCCAGCATGACAATGCCAGCAGCCATACTGCTCGTTCTGTGTGTGATTTCCTGTAAGACAGGAATGTCAGTGTTCTACCATGGCCAGCGAAGAGCCCGGATCTCAATCCCATTGAGCACGTCTGGGACGTGTTGGATCGGAGGGTGAGGGCTAGGGCCATTCCCCCAAGAAATGTCTTGGAACTTGCAAGTGTCTTGGTGGAAGAGCTGGGTAACATCTCACAGCAAGAATTGGCAAATCTGGTGCAGTCCATGAGGAGGAGATGCACTGCAGTACATAATGCAGCTGGTGGCCACACCAGATACTGACTGTTACTTTTGATTTTGAACCCTGTCCCCCCTTTGTTCAGGGACATATTATTCAATTTCTGTTAGTCACATGTCTGTGGAACTTGTTCAGTTTATGTCTCAGTTGTTTTATCTTGTTATGTCATACAAATATTTACACATGTTAAGTTTGCTTGAAAATAAATGCAGTTGAGAAGTGAGAGGACATTTCTTTTTTTTGCTGAGTTTAGTTATCAGTGTATTTGATTGTAACGGGACTTTCCTTATCTGCTCCCCAAAGATGGAGAAATTGAGAAATTCCTTCATTCATTCTCTACATAGGAAAGGAATGGAGTCTGTACAGTAGAGAGGTGCAGGTTGCCTCTAAACACAACACAGATCTTCGGTTATTTTTCTATACCATAGCAAATTAACTAGCAAGGTAACCTAATCAGCACTCAGAGGCAACTACATTGAAGTACATTTTCTACAGCCTGGTGTCTTCTCTGTATTGCAGAATTGTCGTGGCCTATATACACAACTAAAGGACATTGTTCCAGTCACAGGTCTATGTCCCCAAGCGGGACCTTATGGTGTCCAGGACACGCTCCGAAGCAGGTGAGTGTCAGCCACAACACATATTCAAGAGACACCTTTTTACTGATGCCAATTAAAAAGTATTGGCCAAAGCCCATTTACTGACACCCAGTGATAAACACGATATGTCTTGTGTTACTGTACCCATGGGTTTTCCAGCGTGAGGAATGAGCAGCTCCCCAGTTATCCACTGGAACTCTTAGAGAAAAACATGAGACTTGCTGGTTTAAAGTGGGCCGGTGCCCTACCCACACTGGCCCTACCTACTCACAAACACACATACAGTGCCTTCAGAAAGTATTCACACCCCTTGCATTTTTTCACATTTAGTTGTTACAAAGTGGGATTAAAATGGATTTAATTGTCATTTTTTGTCAAGGACCCACACAACATACTCTGTAATGTAAAAGTGGAAGAAACAAAAAAAAAATATATATATATTTAAATGCTAATATACAGTGGGGAGAACAAGTATTTGATACACTGCCAATTTTGCAGGTTTTCCTACTTACAAAACATGTAGAGGTCTGTAATTTTTATCATAGGTACACTTCAACTGTGAGAGACGGAATCTAAAACAAAAATCCAGAAAATCACATTGTATGATTTTTAAGTAATTAATTTGCATTTTATTGCATGACATAAGTATTTGATACATCCGAAAAGCAGAACTTAATATTTGGTACAGAAGCCTTTGTTTGCAATTACAGAGATCATACGTTTCCTGTAGTTCTTGACCAGGTTTGCACACACTGCAGCAGGGATTTTGTCCCACTCCTCCATACAGATCTTCTCCAGATCCTTCAGGTTTCGGGGCTGTCGCTGAGCAATACGGACTTTCAGCTCCCTCCAAAGATTTTCTATTGGGTTCAGGTCTGKAGACTGGCTAGGCCACTCCAGGACCTTGAGATGCTTCTTACGGAGCCACTCCTTAGTTGCCCTGGCTGTGTGTTTCGGGTTGTTGTCATGCTGGAAGACCCAGCCACGACCCATCTTCAATGCTTTTACTGAGGGAAGGAGGTTGTTGGCCAAGATCTCGCGATACATGGCCCCATCCATCCTCCCCTCAATACCGGGTGAGTTTCGTCCTGTCCCCTTTGCAGAAAAGCATCCCAAAGAATGATGTTTCCACGTCCAGCTTCACGGTTGGGATGTGTTCTTGGGTTGTATCTCATCCTTCTTCTCTCCCAAACAGGCGAGTGGAGTTTAGACCAAAAAGCTCTATTTTTGTCTCATCAGACCACATACCTTCTCCCATTCCTCCTCTGGATCATCCAGATGGTCATTGGCAATTTTCAGACGGGCCTGGACATTGCGCTGGCTTGAGCAGGGGACCTTGCGTGCACTGCAGGATTTTAATCTATGACGGCGTAGTGTGTTACTAATGGTTTACTTTGAGACTGTGGTCCCAGCTCTCTTCTCATTTGACCAGGTCCTGCCGTGTAGTTCTGGGCTAATCCCTCACCTTCCTCATGATCATTGATGCCCACGAGGTGAGATCTTGCATGGAGCCCAGACCGAGGGTGATTGACCGTCATCTTGAACTTCTTCCATTTTCTAATAATTGCGCCAACAGTTGTTGCCTTCTCACCAAGCTGCTTGCCTATTGTCCTGTAAGCCCATCCCAGCCTTGTGCAGGTCTACAATTTTTTCCCTGATGTCCTTACACAGCTCTCTGGTCTTGGCCATTGTGTAAGGTTGGAGTCTGTTTGATTGAGTGTGTGGACAGGTGTCTTTTATACAGGTAACGAGTTCAAACAGGTGCAGTTAATACAGGTAATGAGTGGAGCCAGGAGGGCTTCTTAAAGAAAAAATAACAGGTCTGTGAGAGCCGGAATTCTTACTGGTTGGTAGGTGATCAAATACTTTATGTCATGCAATAAATGCAAATTAATTACTTAAAAATCATACAATGTGATTTTCTGGATTTTTGTTTAGATTCCGTCTCTCACAGTTGAAGTGTAATGATAAAATATCAGACTCTACATGTTTTGTAAGTAGGAACCTGCAAAATTGGCAGTGTATCAAATACTTGTTCCCACTGTATATATACAGTGGGGCAAAAAAGTATTTAGTCAGCCACAATTGTGCAGTTCCCCACTTAAAAAGATTGAGAGAGGCCTGTAATTTTCAATCATAGTTAGACCTTCAACTTATGACATGACAAAATGAGAGAAAAAATTCCAGAAATCACATTGTAGGATTTTTTTATGAATATTTTGCAATTATGGTGGAAAATAATATGTTTGTTCACATAACAAAAGTTTATCTCAATACTTGTTTATATACCTGTTGGTTCAATGACAGAGGTCAGACGTTTTCTGTAAGTTCTCACAAGGTTTTCACACACTGTTGTGTGGATTTTGGCCCATTCCTCATGCAGATCTCCTTCAGAGCTGACATGTTGGGGGCTGTTGCTGGGCAACAGATTTCAACTCCTCCAAAGATTTCTTGGGGTTGAGATCTGGGAGAGCTGGGCTTAGGCCACTCCAGGGACACTTGAAATGCTTCTTACGAAGTCACTCCTTCGTTGCCCGGCGGGTGTTTTGGGATCATTGTCATGCTGAAAGACCACCGCCACATTCCATCTTCAAGCCTTGCTGATGGAAGGAGGTTTATCTAAAATCTCACGATACATGGCCATTCATTCTGTCTTTACACGGATCAGTCGTCCTGGTCCCTTTTGCAAAAAACAGCCCAAAGCAATGATGTTTCACCCATGCTTCACGTAGGTATGGTGTTCTTTGATGCAACTCAGCATTCTTTTGTCCTGAGTTGAGTTTTTACCAAAAAGTTATATTTTGGTTTCATCTGACCATAGACATTCTCCAATCTTCTCTGGATCATCCAAATGCTCTCTAGCAAATTCAGACGGGCCTGGACAGTACTGGCTAACAGGGGGACACGTTGGCACTGCGGATTTGAGTCCTGGCGGCGTAGGTGTGTTACTGATGGTAGGCTTTGTTCGTTGGTCCAGCTCTCTGCAGTCATCACTAGGTCCCCCGTGTGGTTCTGGGATTTTGCTCACGGTTCCTGTGATCATTTTGACCCACGGGGTGAGATCTTGCGTGGAGCCCCAGATCGAGGGAGATTATCAGTGGTTTATATCATTTCCTAATAATTGCTCCACAGTTGATTTTCTCAAAAGCTGCTTACCTATTTCAGATTCAGTCTCTCCAGCCTGGTGCAGGTCTACAATTTTGTTTCTGGTGTCCTTGACAGCTTTTGGTCTTGGTCATAGTGGAGTTTGGAGTGTGACTGTTTGAGGTTGTGGACAGGTGTTTTATACTGATAACAAGTTCAAACGGTGCCATTAATAGGTAGAGTGGAGGACAGAGGAGCCTCTAAAGAAGAAGTTACAGGTCTGAGAGCCAGAAATCTTGCTTGTTTGTAGGTGACCAAATACTTATTTTCCACCATAATTTGCAAATATTCATAAAAACTCTACAATTTGATTTTCTGGGGATTTTTTTTCTTCATTTGTTGTCAAGTTGAAGTGTGAACTCTGATGAAAATTACAGGCCTCTCTCGTCTTTTTAAGTGGGAGAACTTGCACAATTGGTGGCTGACTAAATACTTTTTTGCCCCACTGTATATAATAGGCGGTGTCAGAGGAAAGCCCATAAAATAATTGTCAGAGACTCCAGTCACCCAAGTTATAGACTGTTTTCTCTGCTAACGCACAGCAAGCGGTACCAGAGCGCCAAGTCTAGGACCAAAAGGCTCCTCAACAGCTTCTACCCCCAAGCCATAAGACTGCTGAACAATTCATAAAATCGCCACTGGACAATTTACATTGAACCCCCCCCCTTTTGTACACTGCTGCTACTCGCTGTTTGTTTGTTACCTATGCATAGTCACTTCGCCCCCATCTACATGTACAGATTACCTCAAATGGCCTGTACCCCCGCACACAGACTCGATACCGGTGCCCCCTGTATATAGCCTCGTTATTCTTATTGTGTTACTTTTTATTATTTCTTTTTATTTCAGTCTACTTGGTAAATATTTTCTTCTTCTTAAACTGCAATGTTAAGGGCTTGTAAGTAAGCATTTCACGGTAAAGTCTACACTTGTTGTACTCAGCGCATGTGACAAATAAAGTTTGATTTGATTTTGATTTGATTAGATATGTATTTAACCCCCTGACTCAATACATGTTAGAATCACCTTTGGCAGGGATTATAGTCTTTCTGGGTAAGTCTCTAAGAGCTTTCCACACCTGGATTGTGCAACATTGGCCATTATTCTTTTCAAAACTCTTTAAGCTCTGTCAAATTGCTAGACAACCATTTTCAGGTCTTGCCATAGATTTTTAAGCAGATTTAAGTCAAAACTGTAACTCTGCCACTCAGGAACATTCACTGTCTTCTTGGTAACCAAATCCAGTGTAGATTTGGCCTTGTGTTTTAGATTATTGTCCTGCTGAAAGGTTAATTAATCTCCCAGTGTCTGGTGGAAAGCAGAGTGAACCAGGTTTTTGTCTAGGGGTTTGCCTGTGCTTAGCTCCATTCCATTAAATTTTTATCCGAAAAACTCCACAGTCCTTAATGATTATAAGTATACCCATAACATGATAAAGCAACCACTATGTATGAAAATATGCAGTGGTACTACGTAATGTGTTGTATCTGTCAATTAGGTTAGTATTGTGGAGTATCTACAATGTTGTTGATCCATTCTCAGTTTTCTCCTGTCACAGCCATTAAACTCTGTAACCGTTTTAAAGTCACCATTGGCCTCATGGTGAAATCCCTGAGCGGTTTCCTTCCTCTCTGGCAACTGAGTTAGGAAGGACGCTTGTATCTTTGTAGTGACTGGATGTATTGATACCCATCAAAAGTGTAATTTGCTCAAAGGGATATTCAATCAGTGGAGGCTCCTCAGAGGAGGAAGGATAGGACCATCCTCCTCAGGGAATTTCATAAAAATAAAAATGTTAAAACATTAAAGATATCCTTTTTAGATTAAACTATACTATATATAATCACGTCACCAAATAATTTATTAAACACTCTATTTTGCAAAGAAGGTCTACAGTAGCCTCAACAGCACGCTGTAGGGTAGCACCATGGTGTAGCTGGAGGAAAGCTAGCTTACGTCCTCCTCTGGGTACATTGACTTCAAAACAAAACCCAAGAGACTCATGGTTCTCACCCCCTTCCATAGACATACACAGTAATTATGACAACTTCCGGAGGACGTCCTCCAACCTACCAGAGCTCTTGCAGAATGTACTGACATGTTGTCCACCCAATCAAATGATCAGAAAATGTATTTAGTACTGAGAGCATAAGCTACAGCTAGCTAGCACTGCAGTGCATGAAATGTGGTGAGTAGTTGACTCAAAGAGAGAGAAACACAATAGTTGAACAGTTTAACAAATACATTTCTTCCAAAATGAAGGAGAAGCAAGAGAGAAATAGAGAGAGATTTCATCATTTTTTAAACTTTCAGTTTCACTTACTTAGCTAGTTTAGCCTACTGAAACACCCTGCTCTAACAGAGCGATGTTACGTCAGCTCGCTGGCTATGACTTTCCAACACAACACTGGAACTCTTTCAAGTCAAGGTAAGCTTTTGGTTTTACAAATGTTTTGCCACCAGTGTAACTGCTTACTGACTGTACACTGTAACGTTAATGCATGATTGTAGGTGGTTTACTAACACGTTAGTTCTATTAGCTATGCTGACTATGACATTATATATTATATATATTATATATTATTATAGGGTGACAATGATGTAGGCTGTGTGTAGCAGTTTAGCTTGGAAAGGTTTTTTCGCCTGGTCACATACAGCTGATGTGTTGTGCATTGAAGTCCACATGCGAAGGGACAACGTGAGAGGAGGAGAGCACATAGAGGAGAGAAGGAATACAACGGGCTGCTATGAAAGTGAACTGCGTTTGCGCGTGATCAGGGGTGTATTCATTCCGCCGATTATGTTATAAAAACGTTTCTTAAACGCAAGCAAATGGAACAAAACGAGGATAAACATACCTGAATGTGTCCAATAGAAACTCTCGTTTGCAACTGCTGGACTAATGATTACACACTAAATCAGCTAGATGCAGGCAAGAGTGTGCAAGGTGGTATTGTCACTTCAAATTTGTCTCTCGACCTGCGTGGACCTACGTTGTAAACTGTCATTCCTAGGCTAGGTGTTAGCAACCTCATGATGTGTATAGGGAAAATTAGAGTATCATGTAGTAGCCTAAACCTATCGCTGTTACATTAAACTGGGTGAATTAAATATGAATGACAGTCATCCAATATGCTGTAATAGAAACAAAGCCATGCTCATGAAAAAAATAAATGGCACTGACCACCACTGTTTTCAATGTCTGCTTTTGAAAAATTGTACCCATCTACCAATAGGTGCCCTTCTTTGCGAGGCATTGGAAAACCTGGGTCTTTGTGGTTGAATCTGTGTTTGAAATTCACTGCTCGACTGAGGGACCTTACAGATAATTATGTGTGTGGGGTACAGAGATGAGGTAGTCATTCAAAAATCATGTTAAACACTATTACTGCACAAACAGTGAGTCCATGCAACTTATGTGACTTGTTAAGCCCATGTTTACTCCTGAACTTATTTAGGCCATAACAAAGGGTTTGAATACTTATTGACTCAAGATATTTCAGCTTTTCACTTTTAATTCATTTGTACAAATTGTACATAATTGCACTTTGACATTATGGGGTATTGTGTGTAGGCCAGTGACCCAAAAAATCTAAATGTAATCCATTTTAAATTCAGGCTGTAACACAACAAAATGTGGAAAAAGTCAAGGGGTGTGAATAATTTCTGAAGGCACTGTAGCTCCAAGAGATACGCATGAATAACTGAACATCCATAAAATTGCGTCTAATGTCTTCTGTGGACATTATACCTCCTGATAAAATGAAGTGTGCATAAACCTGATTATACGTTAATTTAAAAAAAATACAGTTCCAGCTAAACCAGGACAAGAAGAATTTGTCCAACTCTCAGGTACATTCAGGGCCTCCTTCAGGGCAATACGACAGGTAAAATCATCCTTCACTCACTGAAATGGACTACACGGGCATGTGGTAATATCTGTCTTTCCCATTTACTGTGTAGTTATTCTGCTTTTATCTTATTCTCTGATTCAGCACTTGCTCTTGACACATTCAGAGGGAGGGATGAGAGCTTTGGGTTCGAGGACATTCTTAATGGTGAGTATTTGAATACGGCTATCATTCAGCTGTTTTTCAAAAGGATGGGTGTGTAACTAACGTCGTGGTCATGTGTGTTTTCTTGCAGCCCAATGTGAATTGATGGGAGAGCCACATCTCATGATGCAGTACAAGTTGGGATGTGAGATTCAAATCAAATTTATTTTCAATCAAATTTAGTTACCAAGCCCTTTTTACATCAACAGATATCACCAAGTGCTATACAGAAACCCAGCCTAAAACCCCAAACAGCAAGCAATGCAGAAGCACGGTAGCTAGGAAAAACCCCATAGAAAGGCAGGAACCTAGGAAGAAACCTAGAGAGGAGCCAGGCTCTGAGGGGTGGCCAGTCCTCTTCTGGCTGTGCCGGGTGGAGATTATGAGTACATGGCCATTAAGGCCAGATTGTTCTTCATAAATGACCAGCTGGGTCAAATAATAATCACAGTGGTTGTAGAGGGGGCAAAAGATCAGTACCTCAGGAGTAAATGTCAGTTGGCTTTTCATAGCCGAGCATTCAGAGGTCGAGACAGCAGGTGCGGTAGAGTCGAAAAAGGATGTCTCCTAACTATGTTACATTTGTCATGTATGTGGTTTCATTTGTATTTTTTAAATAATTTTGGTTGGCTTCTTGCATGTCTTTAAAGACAATCATATTTCATACTGAATGATATGCTGATGGACAAGATATTGTTTAATGGAGTTTTTATTATTTGTTTAAAGAAGCATCACACAAGCTTTTTAATAGAAATGAAGCAAAACTCAGAAGAGTCGTACCATCTTTCTACACTAGATAGTGTAATCCGCAATATAGAACATTACTCATGTCATTTGAGGTCATCTGTCGTTGCAAACTCCATTTGGCATTATCTTAACTATTGGACGGACAACACTGCTTCAACTAAGTAGGGAAGGTAACCAGGGTAGTTTAAAGAACTCAGGAGTAACATTTCTTTGATTTACAGCAGTACCAGAGTATTCTGCTTCATCTCTCAAACTTTGCAGATACATTTAGTGCAGACGTATGTTATATACTGTAAGAGTTATGAGCATGATATAAAATGGTTGATATAATACAGATGTAATTGATGTCTTCTTAAATGGTAACAACAAAAGGAGGAAATGGTTTTTAAAAGCTTCTCACTAATCTTAAACGTTAACATTGAATTGAAGAAGTCAAATAAACAGTATATATATATATATATATATATTAATCAAATACTTCTTCCCTAACAATGTGCAGAATAAACCATAAAACTGTTAAATGGATGCCTATAATAGGATGTAGATATGGATCTTTTATCCTGTCTGTCGTAATCCTTCAGTCTAGCTTCTCCTCCTGGAAGTAGTCTGCATCATTGAGATGGTCCTGGAACTTCTCATATTGCTGAAAGAGAGATGTGGGAGTGAAGTGGTGAGGGAGTGTCAGTGAGGAAAAATCAGAGAGTATTGATTTCTATTACACAAAATGACAGTGTGGGGGAACAAATCAGAGGGTTTTCTGAAACAGACAGATGTGGATGGTAATTCAATGAGGGGTACTGTTATTTTATGGCGTGCAAGTGGGGTACATACCTCTGAGATCCAGCCCCTCTCCTCCAGTTTGGTGAACACCCTTTTCACTGTTTCCTTCACTGGCTCCTCTCCATTCTTCTCCTCCTCCTCCATCACTGTCCGGCAGTGTTGAAATAAGTGGTACTTGAAGTGTTTCAGAGCATGATACACCTCTGTTCGGCTGGCACAAACGGAGCCTACACTGAAAGCCTGCCATTTAGGAAAGACACATGCAAGGTACAAGAACACTCAAGACAAACAGCAAACCTGACATTTCACAAAATTATAAATTGGTGCAAGGTCCCATACAGAATTATTTGATCTGATGATGTACTTTTTGTTAGTGGGATTTTATGGGAAGCCAATGTCACACTTGCTTTCTTCTAGGGACCGAGATGGATAAAACAAAGACAGTGTTGATTTCTTCTCAGATGTAGTACCTGTGTGTCATCGGGCATGAATTGGTCCTCTTCGAGGCTGTTGAGGTCGTACAGTTGCCCTGAGAGACGCACACTGAAACTGCATTGTCTCTGGAGCTTGCATGCCTCACAAACACTCCGATGCAATCCTAACTTCAAAAGCCGGACCTTGGGATAACACTCCACACGCTCCTGAACGTGGACACACAAAAACACATACCAGTTTGCATATACTGTTTTTGAACATAATATAAGAATGGACGACTTAGCCAAAGTACAAGCATAGCTGTATACAGATGAGATCAGTGAATATGCAGCCAACTTTGAATGACTACACACAAACTCCTGTCTAAGTTCTCTGTGAAATGGTTCTTCACCTTGTAACGGTCGGTCCAGCGGCTCCGCTGTTTCAGGTTCTCCAGGCGAGGGAGGATTGTCCGCTCATCAAAGTGGAACAGTGACGCCTTCATCTCCTGAGCATATCGCTTTGTCCGATCACCACCTGCTCACAGTTATCAACCAAATAGATTCCCTACAATTGGATCATGCAGTTGATTGCGGATGGTTTTTGAGACCGCTATTGTTTAAAAACACTTACCATAAAGAGACTTGAGAAAGGTTTCATCCAGGACGTTGATCATAAGGGCTTTGAGGACCACTTGAAAGTGATTGAGCTGAGACCCTGTGATGACTAGCAAAAGGAGGAAAGAAGCAAAGGAATCATACAACACAGTGTGCTTTTACCTGCGAATATTGACCCATGATAAAGTGTGTCAGCTGACTCACACTGGCGTGGAAGAGAAACAGCTATCTCATCTGACACCTCCTCATTCTTGTCCCCTGTCTTATCCTCAACTATGAAGTCCTTCAGACTGTCGCTGTGATCTGCTGCCTCTTCTTCACTGCTGCCCAGCAATAGTTCGGGGGTATCCTCTTCTTCATCATTATCGCCACTAACATCTTCAGGTACTTTACCCTTGTCTTCATCACTTGAATCCTGGATATTTACAAGAGAACCACAGCAATACATGGGTTGTAAAACAATGTTCAACAACAAAGAATGTTTCCTCAGTCCATATATGGACAGATTATTGTGGGTGTATGCAACATGATTCTGCCCAAAGGATCAACACTTATGTCATGCTCGTTTACATGATATGGTGGTAAGATACCTCCAACGTGCCCCTGCGTTTCGGAACGCGGGACTTCACCTTCTTGGATAATGCCAGGAGTTTAGACTGGCGTTGCTTTCGTTTAGCTGCGGTCTGTTTAGCTTCGGCAACTTTTTTGTCCTTTTCTGCAGCACTCTCGTCCTCCGAATCGGAATCGTGGCTTTGTTGTTTTACGCGTTTTTTAGGAACGACTTTCCTTTTAGGCTTGGTTCCTACGTCGCTGTCAGAGTCGCTGGAGCTGTCTGCAAGGACGCGCTTCCGACGAGGACGGGACCTACCTTCGCTGGAGCTACTACCATCGCTGGCAGGGCTCTGTTCCCCACTGGCAGGTGTACTTTCGCTCCCACTGTCCGAATTCTGATAGTCACTCTCTGAAGCGCTGATGCTGGTCGTGCTCGCGCAGGACTCCTCGTCGCTGTCATCAAGGATAGACGACGGCAATCCGATTTGAGCCCTTTTCTTCGACGCTTCAGCTTTATTTTTTCGCAACGTTGCGAACACTTTACGCTTGTACAGGCTTTCCATTGTAGTTTACGCAGTGTTGCCAAGTTAACAGTCCAAATAAACGTTAAATAACGTTAGCAATACTGGCTGGCTAGCTAGCAATTAGCTAATGTGAGATGCAGAACATGCTCATTTAAAAAAAACGCGCAATCATATGTAAACAACGTTAATCTGGGTTGATACCAAGCTTTAACTACGGTGAACCTTTAAAAAAAATCTAATTGTATCTCGTGTGCACCTTTTGTTTTGTTGATGTTGACGTGTGCTTCTTCCCACTTCCGCTCTCGACTCCCGCCCTCCACTCAAAATGGCCTCTAAAATCATAGCGCCTCTCCCGGCCATTCTAGATAAATTACTCGTTTTTTGGGGGGGCCTACTGCTAGGCTACTTGTATGAAGTCAATTAGTGATATATATTTTTTGCTAATGTGCATCATGTAGACAAATAAGGTTTATTTATATAAAATATGTTGTTAAAAGCTTATTTATTTATTCATGCCTCAATTCAGAAATAAATGAGTAATCTATTTTAAAAATCGCATTTTATTCTGGAAAACTGGTAAATGTTCTTCACAAATAAGATAATCAAACAATATAACACATGTCAGCAATAAGAAGGCTTTTTGATATTTATAATCAGCAAGAAAGCATTTTAAGCATTTATTAATTTCATGACCAGGTGAGAATCTGACCCTGCTGATAATAAGTACTCCCCCTTGTGATCAAAGATTACACTATGGACAATAAACTGGACACCTGAGTTGATGCCAGCTCCACCAGCTTAACTGAACAATCATTACTAGTGATAGCCAGTGTCCGGCCTGATGGGTGGAAGGCCACTTGGTTGCTAGGATGTGGTCCAGTTTCCATGGTTATCATGACTGCTACTTTCCTCATATCCCATAGTTTGACCACACCGTATGATTCATAGGAGGCAACAGTGTCACCCAGTGCATTAAAGGTGGCATGGTTGCAGGAATGCTGGTGGCCATAAAAGGTCTGTGCACACAGTCCAATCCTGGCTTCCCACAAAGACAGGGTTTTATCAGCAGCTTTGCAGGTCACACACCTTTGTAGTGTTGTCCTTTTAGCAGTAGGCAACAAAGTCACCACGTGAGTGGAAGGAGCAGCACCACGTGGCATGGGTGTGGCCATCCAGAGTCAGGATGCAGTGGCCTTGGGAGAAATCCCAGATCCTTACTGTTGTGTCTCCATTTGGGTGAAAGCTGCAGCCAAAGAGCCAATCACTCTGACCCTCCCCAGTCATGATCATCTCCCCGACAGACATACCCCACAACCTCCAGAGCTGGTCGTCACTGGAGGAGGCTACAATAAACATGCAGGGGTGCAGGGCGAGGCAGCTTATTGGCAGGGTATGGACCTTCAGTGAGTTGGTGAGGCGGAATTCAGATGCTTTGGTGCCCTGTGATGGCAGAGCGTTTATTTGGCCTAAGTAGGGGTTCACACAGTTGCTGACAGGAAACTCAGAGTCTTTGGGGTGTTTCTGAGCTGTGTTTTTGGTTGGGTCTTTGTCTTGGTCATATAGGGCAATTCCATCATTCTGTTGTCGGACTCTTTCCCCAGACTCTGGTATTTCTCCTGTTCTGGGGGAAGACCAGTGTGTATTACGCAGGGTGGCTTCCAGGCTGTTGGCCACATGTTCTGTCCCTCTAAACTGATGAGCATTTTCTGTTTCAGCGCCACTTGGTACCTATCACTCAGCTACTTCAGTGCAGGCTCATATGAACCATAGTGCTTCTTCAGTTGTTTGATGTATTAAACAAGCCTGTTCTTCTCTTGGACAAGACACTTATGCTGCAGGTGATGGAAATCCTTCTCTTTCTGAAGCTTGACCAGTGTTTCACCAGCTTTGAAAGCTGCCCGACTTAAGCTGTCCCGCTCTCTCTGCATATTCTTCAGCTCATTGTCTATACATTTGTTGTGGGTATATGCGTCAGGCACAAACGCCACCAGCTCGGTATTCAACAACCCCCTCTGCTCCATTTCGTACCACTCTGCTTGGAAGCAATCCAAAGTTCTGTTCATGCCCATTTTGACAAGGAAGTTGCGGATAAAATTATCCACCACTTCTGGAATGTGGGAGATGGGTTGCTTAGCTGAGCCTCTGCTCTGTAACACGGACCCCGTTTCATCTGAGGCATCGCGCAATGCTCTTATCGCGGCCTCCAAATCCTCATCCCCCTCTGCCATGCTCCTTTCTTCATAGGCCAGAACTTCCTCATATTGATAATCGTCTGTTGAGTCATCTGGTATCGACACCTTTTCGAGGTAATATGGCCATCGACTGATTCCTCCGCTGTTTCATTTGTCGCAGCCATTCTTCCAACAACCCCTTTCTGCGTTTGTTCTCCATGGTCACGAATTTACACAACATTAAGGGTGCATTCGTAAATTCCCTTTGGCTATCTTCTACAGTTTCAGAGGACTCTCGTCTGAGTGTGCCAGACACGCAGAATAACTGATGAATTTACAAACGGACAATCTGACAACACTCGGAATTTACGAACGCCCAGAGCGCACTCTGGCACTCCCGATTGAATTTACGAACACACCCTAAGTCTGCACAGTTTACATGGAATGTGATAGGCCTACAGCATGGGCGTCAAACTAATTCCACCGTGTCTGCAAGTTTTTGTTTTCCCCTTTCAATTAAGACCTAGACAACCAGTTAAATTGTAAAAATATTAATCTTATATGTGGTAAATGGTACGTGTGTACAGTTGAAGTCGGAAGTTTACATACACTTAGGTTGGAGTCATTAAAACTCGTTTTTCAACCACTCCACAAATTTCTTGTTAACAAACTATAGTTTTGGCAAGTCGGTTAGGACATCTACTTTGTGCATGACATAAGTAATTTTTCCAACAATTGTTTACAGACAGATTATTTCACTGATAATTCACTGTATCACAATTCCAGTGGGTCAGAAGTTTACATACACTAACTTGACTGTGCCTTTAAACAGCTTGGAAAATTCCACAAAATGATGTAATGGATTTAGAAGCTTCTGATCTGCTAATTGACATCATTTGAGTTAATTGGAGGTGTACCTGTGGATGTATTTCAAGGCCTACCTTCAAACTCAGTGCCTTGTTGCTTGACATTATGAGAAAATCAAAAGAAATCAGCCAAGATCTGCATTGCTGGTGCATTGCTGCAGGAGGGACTGGTGCACTTCACAAAATAGATGGCGTCATGAAGGAGGAAAATTCTGTGGATATATTGAAGCAACATCTCAAGACATCAGTCAGGAAGTTAAAGCTTGGTCGCAAATGGGTCTTCCAAATGGACAATGACCCCAAGCATACTTCCAAAGTTGTGGCAAAATGGCTTAAGGACAACAAAGTCGAAGTATTGGAATGGCCATCACAAAGCCATGACTTCAGTCCCATAGAAAATGTGTGGGCAGAACTGAAAAAGTGTTGCGAGCAAGGAGTCCTACAAACCTGACTCAGTTACACCAGCTCTGTCAGGAGGAATGGGCCAAAATTCACCCAACTTATTGTGGGAAGCTTGTGGAAGGCTACACACAACGTATGACCCAAGTTAAACAATTTAAAGGCAATGCCACCAAATACTAATTGAGTGTATGTAAACTTCTGACCCATTGGGAATGTGATGAAAGAAATAAAAGCTGAAATAAATCATTCTCTCTATTATTATTCTGACATTTCACATTCTTAAAATAAAGTGGTGATCCTAACTGACCTAAGACAGGGACTTTTTACTAGGATTAAATGTCAAGAATTGTGAAAAACTGAGTTTAAATATATTTGGCTAAGGTGTATGTAAACTTCCGACTTCAACTATATATAGATTGTGTATAGGCTTGTCTCCCATATGAATCTTCTCTTTGTGCCCGACTGGGTTCAAATGCCTTCTGTTTCTTTTTTTCTGTATTTATTTTTTTATGTATGTATGTATGTATGTATGTATGTATGTATGTATGTATGTATGTATGTATGTATGTATGTATGTATGTATGTATGTATGTATGTATGTATGTACAGTACCAGTCAAAGGTTTGGACACACCTACTCATTCAAGGGATTTTCTTTATTTTTTTACTATTTTCTACATTGTACAATAATAGTGAACACATCAAAACTTTGAAATAACACATATAGAATCATGTAGTAACCAAAAAAGTGTTAAACAAATCAAAATATATTTTATATTTGAGATTCTTCAAATAGCCACCCTTTGCCTTGATGATAGCTTTGCACATGCTTGGCATTCTCTCAACCAGCTTCATGAGGAATGCTTTTCAAACAGTGTTGAAGGAGTTCCCACATATGCTGGGCACTTGTTGGCTGCTTTTCCTTCACGCTGCTGTCCAACTCATCTCAAACCATCTCAATTGGGTTGAGGTCGGGTGATTGTGGAGGCCAGGTCATCTGATGCAGCACTCCATCACTCTCCTTCTTGGTCAAATAGCCCTTACACATCCTGGAGGTGTGTTGGGTCATTGTCCTGTTGAAAAACAAATTATAGTCCCTCTAAGCGCAAACCAGATGGGATGGCGTATCGCTGCAGAATGTTGTCGTAGCCATGCTGGTTAAGTGTATTGACTTCTAAACAAACCACCAGCAAAGCACCATCACACCTCCTCCTCCATGCTTCACAGTGGGAACCACACATGCGGAGATCATCCGTTCACCTATTCTGCGTCTCACAAAGACACGGCGGTTGGAACCAAAAATCTCAAATTTGGACTCATCAGACCAAGGGACAGGTTTCCACCAGTCTAATGTCAATTGCTTGTGTTTTTTGATCCAAGCAAGTCTCTTCTTATTGGTGTCCTTTAGTAGTGGTTTCCTTGCAGCAATTTGACCATGAAGGCCTGATTCACGAAGTATCCTCTGAACAGTTGATGTTGTGATGTGTCTGTTACTTAAAGTCTGTGAAGCATTTATTTGGGCTGCAATCTGAGGTTGGTAACTCTAATGAACTTATCCTCTGCAGCAAAGGTAACTCTGGGTCTTCCTTTCCTGTGGCGATCCTCATGAGAGCCAGTTTCATCATAGTGCTTGATGGTTTTTGGGACTGCACTTGAAGACACTTTCAAAGTTCTTGAAATGTTCCATATTGACTGACCTTCATGTCTTAATGTAATGATGGACTGTAATTTCTCTTTGTTTATTTGAGCTGTTCTTGCCATAATATGGACTTATGGTCTTTTACCAAATAGGGCTATCTTCTGTATACCACCCCTACCTTGTCACAACACAACTGATTGGCTCAAATGCATTAAGAAGGAAAGAAATTCCACAAATGAACTTTTAACAAGACTGTTGGAAAAGCATTCCAGGTGAAGCTGGTTTAGAGAATGCCAAGAGTGTGCAAAGCTGTCATCAAGGCAAAGGGTGACTACTTTGAATAATCTCAAATATAACATTTATCTTGATTTGTGTAACATTTTTTTGGTTACTACATGATTCCGTATGTGTTATTTCATAGTTTTGATGTCTATTATTATACAATGTAGAAAATAAAAACAAAGAAATACCCTTGAATGAGTAGGTGTGTCCAAACTTTTGACTGGTACTGTATGTGTATGTATCTATGTATGTATATTATTTTACTGCTCTAGGGATATAATTATTGTTTGGATAACCTTATTTACTATTATGTATTGATTTTTACCTTGTATTTTTCAGTCTTTATGCGATGCGCAGTGCAGAGAATACCGGAAGAAGAATTATCATTGAATTATTGTAATGTTTGTTTATGTGTCAATTAATCCCAAAAGGGATGAGTTGCCAATTGGCGATTTGACGCGAAAATAAAATTTAATTAATGATTTAATTCAACAGGTGATGAGAGTTCCTTACTAATGAGTGACCTTAATTAATCCATCAAGTACAAGCGTGGAGCGAAACCCCGCAGACACCGGACCTCTGAGGAATGAGTTTGACACGTGGCCTACAGGCCGCTAGAGCAATGTGGATGATTTTGAATCTAAATTGTAAAAAATACTAACATTTCCCTCTCCTTTATTCCTCAACTACAACAATTACGCACATGAAGCCCGCGAATAAAAAAGTATATATAAATAAACCATATCTAATGCCATTGACACTTATGTGAATGTTTTTGATGTGATTTTTTAATGTAATTATTTGTCTGTGTATTTCACAGCAAATATAGCACATTGAATGGAGAGAGAGAAATTAGAGAGAGAGAGAAAACGAGAACTGTTAATTTCCTAACCTGCAATGGCAAAACCATTACAGCAGGTGGCATATTCATTTCGCAGTTGATGCTACATGTATAGGACCGCTCTATGACATACACACACAGCCCAACAGCTTCTTCTCTCTTTGTCTCTCTCCCTCTCTCTCTCTCCCTCTCTCCTTCACACACATACACACACTTTTGCACTGATCTCTGCATATTCAAATGTCAGTCCCCCAATTTACCTGTCCTATAACCTATAGCCTATACACTCTTAGAAAATAGGGTTATTTGGCTGTCTTCATAGGAGAACCATTTTTGGTTCCATGTAGAACCCTCTGTAGTAAGGGCTCTACATGGAACCCAAAAAGGTTCTGCCTGGAACCAAAACTGTTTTTTTCATATGTTTCTCCTATGGGGAAAGCCTTAGAACCCTTGTAGGTTCTAGATAGCACCTCCTCACCTTGCTCTATAACACAATTGTATCCATATGTCAAAGTGCCATCTGATCTAAACATGGAAATGTATGGAAACAGCTCTTGAGAAAAGATAGGCTATGATCTGGCTGGTTCTTGAAATTGAACTTGACTGACAATCAATCCGGGGCTAAGATGTTTCTCTTCTCATCTGGCAACCAATAGGAAGCCAAGGATACGTGGATGCGACAGATTTGGAAACTGTGGTAAGTGAAGTAGCATTCAGATGTCAGTGTAGACAGAGGAGGAGAGAGGGGAGGCAGGGCGGTCGAAGAATAGGCGTTTACGAATTCAAGCTCTGTCCAGACTAGAGGCTCACCTGTTAGGCGCAAGACATGAGCCATCCAAATGAGAAAGATGCCTCGGGCACAATCGAAAGTAAACCTAAATCGCCCATGCTTTCATCATACTGCATCGAAAGCATTCTCGGCCGACGAAGTCCCCTCAAAGTCAGACTCACAGGAATGCAAAGTTTACCAATGCTACTGACTGGGAGTGCGGAGCATAATGCACCTTTGGAAGGTAAGACAATATGTTGTAGGTTGACTGCTAACTTTCTCTGTAACCCATATGCAATTATAGAAAACATCTCCACATGTATACTGCCTTTGCAGCTAAATACAATTGCATTTTATTTAATGAGGTGAATGTTCTTTGCATTTAATTAGGCCTGATGGGTTTTAAAGAAGCCTATAAACAACATTGCCTTATAAAAAGGGCTATTATAATGTGATGAAACGTATCATATTGCATGTTGCGCTGTTGATTATTTATAAATTCCTTAAAATAAACTATATCTCTTTGCAGCCTCTCAGAAAGATGCGGACATGCACCTGCCCCCCAAGTTGCAGCGTCTGTATGGCCCAGGGGGAAAGCTCATGGATTCCAGACGGGGAATTCACGAGAATGAGGAGCAAGAAGAGAGGGAGCGTCCTCTAGACAAAGTCTACGAAAATCTGAAAATCACTCAGGCGCCACAAGTTAGCATCAGCCGCAGTAAATCATACAGGGAAAACGCGTCCCACAGTCAGAGCGAGGAAGATAGGAACCTCGGGCGACGGACAGAGGAGCACGCGGAACTTCGCGCCCTAAAGTTCGAGGAGGACACTGGCAAKGAGCTTATCTGCGAAGACACAGAAATGTCCCCAAAGAACGGAGAGAGTTTGCACATCAATGGAGAYGTAAAAGACGGAGAGGACAGCGTGTGCCTCTCAGCTGGCAGTGACTCAGAGGAGGGGATGCTAAAGCGAAAACAGAGGAGATACAGGACTACGTTTACCAGTTATCAGCTTGAGGAGTTGGAGAGAGCTTTCCAGAAAACGCACTACCCCGATGTGTTCACGAGGTAGCATTCTCATTTGCCTGCATTTATCAGTTATTTGAACACTATGAAAATCTGTTGCATATATGCCTATAGGSTTATGGTCATAAAAATAAACATTGTGCTCTTAAATAAAAAGTAATCATTGATCATCCAAATAGGAAGTCTAGAGATATGATTCGAAAGTGAGCCTTTCTTAATAGTAAATTATTGCATTGAGGTGATTAAAAACATATTATAACACGGACATTGTTTGGCTTAGAAATGTAAGAATATGAAACATATTTTATTATTACATTTGAGCATTATCAGAAGAGTAATATTATTAATGACATTAATATTATTAATTATCATAATTACGCAATAATAATAATAATACATGTAATACACTAATAATATAAATCACACACAACAAAACGAAATATTAAAAKATGTGTGTGCGCGCAACAATCCCTATCAAGGAATAGAATAACAGTTTAGACCAATTGTAATGTTGATCTGCACATAGTCGTTCTCATTTGAATTATTATGAATTGTTATTGTGGATTTTTATTATTGATAGCCTAATTGTGGTTGCCAAAAAGATTTCCCAAAAAGATTTTTACAAAACGTTTAAATTCTTGATGTCAATTGAAGTTGGCTGCTACAGATAAAAAAAGGTTGGCATAATTGCATCTTTACAAAAACATATTTGTGAGATAGGATTTTTATTGCTTAATTCACAAAGGAAAGTTTGGAAGAAGATTCATGGCTGTTAGTAGAGATCATGTAGGCACAATTTATATTATTTATTTTCAAAGAAGCCTACGCACACAGCCTAATCCAACGACGATATTGATTTAATATAATGTCATTTGTATTGTTATCATTTAGGCTTGTATTATTGTCATCATTGGATTTGGGAATTCTACGACGAAATCTGTGATGATAACTGAATATCATGTGCAATTGTTCTCTTTTTTCGATTTAGGGAGGAGTTAGCGATGCGGTTGGATCTCACTGAGGCTCGTGTGCAAGTGAGTGTCAATTATTATTAGTTCATATTTTACATTATTGTGACCAGGCTACAATAKCCTATTAGTGCTAGTCATTCTACTATCATATTTAATTTCGTGCAACAACAATTACATGCAGCAACATTATAGAGTAGCCTATAATAACGTTAATTATAATAACATTGTATATTATAGACCTAATTGTACATTAGGAGTATTATTATTATTACTACATTTGTAATACATGTGTAATACATTTGTATATTATTATTACTACATTTGTAATACATGTGTAATACATTTGTAATACAGTTCACTTTAGACATTCAGCGAGAGGAGAAAGTATTCAAACACACCCGAAAAATGAATTTGCTTCAGGGCGTTCATGACGGTATCATGCACTTAACAGCGCAAACAGAGCCAGTATTGACGAAAGTGACCTCCTTGCATAGCGGTGGCGGGGTAATGCTATTTGATTTCCCATCTTCTTATTATAATAGCCGCGCATTGATCGGATTTCTCACACCTTATGTGAGATAAACGCCATTGTAGGTTAGCTACCCTACCATCCTCATTTAGAACATTGCTTACATTTTGAAACTTGAGTCTCAACCTTAGATACCAGACTACGCATTTACCCCTCCCACATGTCACTCGCTTCAGAGCTGTAGATGAGCAAATCAGTCTTTGGAGAGGTGATAAAACCTTGTAAATTCCATATGTTTCATTTTATAGCCAGTGTCAAGTCTGAATTGGAGGGGAACCTGGTTGCACATTCTCTCCCTCTCTGTTCTCTTCACTGTCTCCACACAAGTTGATTTACTTTCAATTTGCACAAAATGTGCTTTATTGTCATGCCCAAATTGTAATATGTAAAACAATTAATAAACTGTTCCCCAACATTTTGAAATCAAYGAAACCTAACCTCAATCCTAATGGTCTTTCACTTCCTCCCTCTCTCTAAGGTGTGGTTCCAAAACCGGCGAGCTAAGTGGCGGAAGCGGGAGAAAGCCGGGGTTCAGACTCACCCCCCAGGACACCCCTTCTCTGGACCCCTGGGTGCAGCACACCACTTGAGCCACTACCTGGAGGGAAGTCCTTTCTCACCCCACTCTCACCCCTCCCTGGAGTCTGCCTGGACTGCTGCAGCCACCTCGTTCCAGGGTCTGACCCAGCCCCTTGCCAGCTCTGCCTCCCCCCTGGGATTTGGCCCCTTCCTGGGAGCAGCCATGTTTAGACACCCCACCTTTATTAGCCCCTCCTTTGGAAGGTGAGCACTGCCCACAGCTCTACATTAGTAAGACTGCATCTGATTGGATCGGTTCCATCTGGATTGTATGTCTAATGAACTATTTCTCACTTTTCTCTCGTTCCCTTACGTCATCTTCTGTATCTCCCCTCTCTCTTCCAACCTTCTCACTCTCTCTTCCTCCATCGGCAGACTCTTCTCTAGCATGGGTCCYCTGACACTCTTACGCCAGCCCATACCCGCTGTAGAGACTCCAGTCCAGCCCCCGATGGCATTGTCAGAGCCCTCCCCCTCCTCGCCTGTGGACCGCCGGGCCTCCAGCATCGCAGCACTGCGGCTCAAAGCTAAAGAGCACTCAGCTCAGCTGACACAACTCAACATCCTACCTTCCAGCATGACTGGGAAGGAGGTGTGTTGAGAGACATCAAACTCCCTCCAATTCCACCTACATGGAGCATGAGTCATGACCAAAGGAATAGCAGCTTAGAAGTGGTATAGCACAACTTAACCTTGTCTAAACTCCTCCCCAGTTAGTTGTCYCAAAGTTCTGTTACTCCACACTCTCCACAACAGTGAAACATGCTTTCCTCATGAACTGAAGAAGAGAGAAGAAATGTTAAAAAAGTGGACTCCCTGCMCTTTGRCCCTCAGGAATGACCCGTTAGCAGCTTCTCACAGGGTGCTACGCAGTGTTTACCAACTCCAGTATCCACAACAGCACRCATTTTTGTTGTAGCCCCGGACAAAAACACCCGATTCAATTTGTCAAGGGCTTGACGATTAGTTGACAACTAGAATCAGGTGTGATTGTCCGGAGCCACAACAAAAAAACATGTACTGTTGGGGATACTCGAGGACCGGAGTTGGAAAAACACTGCTACAAGCCACCAAAGGGATAGATCTAGGCCCTGGAGAGGTTCAAATGGAGGGAAATGCTGTAGACTACAGACTGTGTAAGTTTAAATATCATATAATGTACATTTCATGTATTGGATAACATGGTGTCTGTTGATAGATTTTCGCAGTCTTCTTAAATTAGTTGGTTATTCAAGTTTGTATTTATGATCAGTCCTGTATGAGCCAGAAGGAAGTTTTCAAGAGGAAAATTGAAATTTATTTTAAAAATTATTTCCTGGTTTCAGATGAATCAGTKGAAAAGAGCTAAGACAATAAACTGTCAAATGGAAAACGTTTCACCTTTCGTTGCGTTTAACTGTGTTGCAGTGAAATAAAAMATTWAAAGTGAAATAATTCTGTGRACAGAATTGAGAGGTGTATTCAACAGCATGAAACAATATAATAACAAGCTTGCAACAGACGACATAAACAGTGGTCTCTCCAAATACTGGTGTAGCCTACAGTCTCACTGAGGGATCTCAAGAGCTGGATTCAGGGACARAGGTGTGGATTAAGGATTTATATGGTCATACAGTGGAGTTCGAAATGATTTAAACTTTGATAAAGATGAGGAAAAATTACTGTATAAAATAAATAGTTCAAATTCTGAGCTATATTGTATGCTCAAAACATTTGGGAAATTATATTATTTTATACTAATACAATTGCTCAGAAAAAAGTATTTTGTTTAAGAAGTAATACTTTTTTCTCTCAAAAAGGTAGGGGTAAAAATTATTGACACCCCTATTTTCAAGACCTTTTTACTAAATGTTTTATGACTTGGACAAACACATTGGGAGGGATCTTAGACCATTCCTCAATACAGAATCCTTCCAGATCTTTGATATCCTTCGTCTGCGCTTATGGACTGCCCTCTTTAACTTTAATCCAAACCCAATGGGTTTCAAGTCCGGAGACAGATGGTCATTGCAAAATGTAGATTTTTGTGGCCAATTAACCATGTCTTTGCTGATTTTGATTTGTGCTTAGGGTTATTATCTTGCTAAAAGATCCACTTGCTGCCAAGTTCCAGCCTCCTGGCAGAGGCAACCAGGTTTCTGGCTAAAATGTCCTGGTTCTGGGTAAAGTTAATGACGCCGTTGACCTCAACAAGGGCCCCAGGACCAGTGGAAGCAAAATAGCCCCATAACACCAACCACCATATTTCACAGTAGAAAGTGGGTTATCTTCTGCTTCATGCATTCTCATTGACACCAAACCCACGACTGGWGTAGCCAAAGAGCTCTATTTTCATGTCATCCAACCAAAGCACCGGTTTCAATCCAAAAGCCAATGCCATTTAGCAAACTCCTGGCATTTACATTTGTTGGATGCAAAATAATAGAGCCAGTCCACCCTCAAAACACTATCTTACAAGGGATTGTTTTATTGTGCAGTGTAGCCAATGCTATCTATAGCCATATATATATAGTACTAARCTGCTATGTAGCTGCTATTTATACACTTTTTTTTCTATAAAAATTACACATTAAATAGCCTAACAATTCTCCTGAAGTATTCCTTGCTCTCTCCATGTCTGTCTCTTTTGCGCTTTCTTTCTCTTAAAAAAAGTTGATCTGTGTCTGTTGTCTCTCTCCTTTTTATATGTAGAGGGCTGTATTAGCTAGAGTATGCGACTGCGCCGCCATTCGTTTTTGTGTGCAGTCCTAGGCCTAAGGTTGCGGGGCCGACTGTTTTCTATACACTAAGTATTGATAACCCAGAYAGTCTTTCCTGMGACATTTTGCATGATATGTCCATTGCGCTTCACACCATTTAAACTTAATATTGAATGATGCATGTATTCCAGAGAAAAGGKATTGTTGATACTGCAACCACACAACTCAAACGCTGATTCACGTGTTGAGGCCGGCAATTAWGGAGAACGAGAGATTCAATTAAATATGTTGCAGAACGGCTTATTTGAAGCACCACTCCTTCTGACCATTTYCCCTGATGTTGCTACGGCAATCAAKACGTTTTTAACCATCCTTRTAACTGTCGCKTCTGCGAACTTATCGTTAACTGAACTAAAACTAATAAAGAACTACCCAAGAAGCATTAGGCTCTAGTTCTGATATGCGGTTTTTAACACATGACTCATGCCACTCATTGCACTGGGGCCTTCGTAACCTTGACCACGCATTTGTTCACCACTATCCCCTTACTGTCAGTTCAATTATTTMTTTTACAAGGCTTGAGGCACTTTCATTCGTCACATTCTTGAAKCCCAAGAAACAAACACKTAGCTTCCTAGTACATGTGGACATTAAACAGGTTTATCAAATACTTTTTGCAAGGGTTACTGTACAAATGATTTATATATATATCGGCAATATATATATATAGACATCGATGACAGGCGCAATGGCCCCCAGAGCTCGTCGGCCTTGCGGGGCCTGTGGGGGTGTCCGGTAAAACAGTAAGTAGCTCACGTCTTAATCCGCGAGTCCTCCCATTGAAGTTAACTCGATAGCAGTTAGCCTACTACTCCTTGCAAAAAGTAATCTTCTCCCCCATTTGACCCCTTCCATGGTGCTGAACCAAATCGTGTGAAATGACCTCTTGGATTAATTTATTTATTTTATTGTTGTTTATTGAAAACCCCTAATTTATTTTACTTGCTAATCTCATCTCATTTTAATGACACAATCAAGTGGATTTTTGAGGAAATAATTTAGATAAAAGGAGCACTTACAGCAGCCTTATTTCAGCTTTCACCTGCCGGATTGCATTTCTTATAGGGCCTATAGGCCTAACCCACTAAGCATTTGACATTTATTTGCAATTTTTTAAATTTAACCTTTATTTAACTAGGCAAATCAGGCGACATCTTTTGGAAGTATTTTTTTGGTCCTGTGCGGACCAGCCGTGATTTGGCCCAAAAATAGACGCCTATAATTGGTCCAGACCAAATCAGAACCAATCATAGACATCTATGTTTCACAAGTTTGGACARCACAGTACAGTACAGTCAAACACAGCAGCGTACAGTACATTACAGTACAAAGTACAGTAAAGAAACCTAGTACGGTAATAGGTCGCAGTTGTAAATGAGAACTTGTTCTCAACTGGCCTACCTGAATAAAAAAAAATATAATACATTTGCCATTTAGCAGACACTTTTATCCAAAGCGACTTACAGTCATGCGTGCATACATTTTACATATCGGTGGTCCCGGGAATCAAACCCACTATCCTGGCATTGCAAGCACCAAAGCTCTACCAACTGAGCAACAGAGGACCACATTATATTGTCCTCTACAGTAGAGTACAGTACAGTAGAGCAAAGTAGAGTACAATAAAGTAAAGTATAGTGTACTGTATTGTACCCTACTTTACTATTATGTACTCTACTCTACTGAAATAAACTGTACTCTACTGAATTAAACCGTACTGTACTCTACTGCACTTTACCCTACTGAATTAACCTCTACTATACTGTACCATACTCTACTGTACTCTACTCTACTGAATAAAACGTGACTGTCCTGTACCATACCATACCGTACCATACTGTAATATACTCTACGGTGCTCAACTGGGATCTGCTGTACTAAACTGCCATACTGTAATGTGATGTTCAAACRTGTGAAACATAGCCTAGAAGTCTATGACTCGTTCAGATTTGGATCTGGTCTGCACCAACCGAATTTGTACTTGTTTGGGGGCATGGTTCATTAGAACAATACCCAACATGCTTTGCAAGTGTTGGTTCACATTTACATTTTGGTTGTTCAGCAGACGGTCTTATCCAGAGTGACTGACAGTCAGTGTATTCAACTAAGGTAGACAAACAACAACATATCACAGTCATAGCAATATCATAAAAAWKTATGTAACCATTACTGAGAATGTTATTGTTGTGGGCTGTTGGTTTATTCTGTAGGTTGATCTACTTTGAACATCATTACAGCCAGTTTTAAAGTTTTTGAAAAAGCTAACATAAATGCATGTGACAGATTAGAGCACTAATGAATATTCTGTTACAATCTTCAGTTGGATCTTCTTTCCTATATCATTGTGATATAATGCTTACTTCAGAAACTATTCATAAACTTGATTTATTACACATTTTGTTGTGTTACAAACTGAATTCAAAATGGATTGAATCTTTTTTTTCTCTCACCCATACACACAAAATCCCTTGGTGAAACCTACATTTTTTGAAAAGGAAATACAGAAATATCTAATTTATGTAACTATTCACACCCCTGAGTCAATACATGTTAGAATCACCTTTGGTAGTGATTTACAACTGTGAGTCTTTCTGGGTAAGTCTCTAAGAGCTTTGCACACCTGGATTGAACAATATTTTGTCACATTGTCATCTTGTCATGGTCAATTATTGTCCTGCTGAAAGGTGAATTTGTCTCCCAGTGTATTTTGGAAAGCAGACTGAACCAGGTTTTTCTCTAGGATTTTGCCTGTGCTTAGTTCTATTCCGTTTCTTTTTATTTAAAAAAACTCCCTAGTCTTTGCCAATGACAAGCATACCCATAACATGATGCAGCCATCACCATGCTTGAAAATATGAAGAGTGGTACTCAGTGATGTGTTTTGTTGGATTTTCCCTAAACATAATGCTTTCTATTCAGGACATAAAGTACATTTCTTTATCAATTGTTTTGCAGTTTTACTTTAGTGCCTTATTGCAAACAGGATGCATGTTTTTGAATATTTTTATTCTGTACAGGCTTCCTTCTTTTCACTTTGTCATTTAGGTTAGTATTGTGTTAGTAACTACAATGTTGTTGATCCATCCTCACTTTTCTCCTATCACAGCCGTTAAACTCCGTAACTGTTTTAAAGTCATCATTGGCCTCATGGTGAAATTCCGTAACGGTTTCCATCCTATCAGGTAACTGAGTATTGATACAGCATCCAACGTGTAATTAATAACTTCACCATGCTCAAAGGGATATTCAATGTCTTACCAATAGGTGCCCTTCTTTGCMAGGCATTGGAAAACCTCCCTCTTTGTGGTTGAATCTGTTTTATATTTGCTGCTTGACTGTGGGACCTTACAGATAATTGTATGTGTGGGGTACAGAGATGAGGTAGTCTTTCAAAATCATGTTAAAAACTATTATTGCGCACAAACATATTTAGGCTTGCCATAACAAAGAGTTTGTTTACCTATTGATTCAATACATTTCATCTCTTCATTTTGAATCCATTTGTACAAATTTGTAAAAACATAATTCCACTTTGACATTATGGGGTATTGTGTGTAGGTCCGTGATACAAAATCTCAATTTAATCCATTTTAAATGCAGGCTGTAACACAACAAAATGTGAAAAAAGTCAAGKGGTGTGAATACTTTCTGAAGGCACTCCATGAGAAATGCACTCGTACATGAATAACTGAATTTCCATAAGATTGCGTCTGGTGTCTTCAGTGGACGTTATACCACCTGATAAAATGAAGTGTGCATAAACTTGAGTCAACATTTTTTTTTTTGACAGTAGTTGTGCGCAAGCTATTGATAATAAGAGGGCGCGAGCATATTGAACGTTTCCTCGAGGAACCTTTTCGCCCTGAGGTTCCAACAAGAACCATTTACAATAAGAAAGAGGATTTCTCCAGATGAAAATAACCTTTTTTACATTTCAAGGTTCATTATTGAACATCTAATTCTTAGAGTGTAGGCTACAATGTAATGTTTGTCGTATTAAAAAAGATTCTGCTAATGTCTCCAGTCATATAAAGAATTGCATGAAATGTGTTTATAAAAGGCCAAGAAAGGTATATCAGATTACGTTATTCATAAAAATGTGTTACTCACTGGTTAATGTAATAACCACTGGTTGATGTAATATCTTATTACAGTTAGCGGAAAAGTTCATTTTAGCGTTCAACATTTTATTACGTTTCCAGGCAAATAATTTTATTTACTGGGTTTATTACATACACAATCGAAAAGTTATTACAAATCGAAAAGTTATTACATTTATAGGTGTTATTACATTTACCGTTTTTACAAGGATGTKTGATATGCTTTTAACATTTGTAACACAAAAAATCACRATGAAAGTGGCCATTTTGGGCCCTTTTAAGTTTTAAGACCTATAWWYGCCCCCTGTAAGACCCAATGATTCATGAACCATACATGATACATACAACTGCTTGGTGTCCCTATACTCCTAATAGTGTGCTCTAAAATATGGAGTATRGTTACATTCTGAAATACAATTTTACACATTAATTTATTYAACATTAAAACGATTCATATTAATATCTCAAAAGCACCCTTTCTGATTTTGTTAATTTTTAAACATATTGTTTTAAACAATATAGTCTACAAGTACGTCACATTTCCAGAGTGGGCTCCCTGCTACTTWTACATATATTATATATTTTATGAGCACCACCAACGCRGTTAATGGAAAATTGGATTCAAAGAGAACTTCCTCTGCTCGTGATTTGCTGAATGTGCAATCATGCAGGAGGGTTGTGATTGGTTAATTACTTAGAACGTCAATTTCTATGTATAAAATTGATACTTTTTCCAAAAGTAACATAGAAGCCACTCATCTGCATCTCGAGAAAGAATCTTTAAAAATAGATTATAAACCGATTAACGAAGCCTGTCCTCGGATAAGGACTGATAGAGTTTGAAACGCATTAAATGACTTAAATCTGGCACTCATATTGTGTGACTTGCGTTAATTCCTTTGCAGCTCCTTCTCCTGCATCAAATTAGACGACTTTATTAAGCGGTTTGTCATCTCATAGCTTTCCATTCAGAGCAACAAGGAAATCACTTTGTCTGTTAAAAGGCTGGGGATTCCATTATTTCCCTGAAGTAGGCTACTTACATATTCGACAATGTAATGAATAACGGTGAGAGAATAATAGAGCAGGACTAGGCCTACACCAATCCCCCTTCAAAGGCCTATCAGCAACATAATACATCGAATTTCACTGAGTAGGCCTAGCCTAATCCAGGCATTAAAAAAAGACGCGGAGGCAAGAAGAAAATTAAGAGCCAAACACCTGTCACATTGTGACGGTTGTCCGACAGTCTTTGGCGTAGCCTCAAAGAGGAAAACAGGCCTTGCTAAAACACTCATCTGAATGCCAAGATGCATTTGAACACATTTGGGTAACCACACACAAGTTGTGTTATTTCCGACAATAGGACAACAGGCCACACAGGCCATGAAACAATGGAACGTTATAATTTGGATCAACAGGGGCTAATAAATGCAGCATGAGCATTAGCCAGTGTCAGCCACCAAGTGGAAGTTGTCACTGGGCAACTTCTGCCTCAGATGCCAGGCATTCTGTTGGCCCTACAAATTAGTCCATCAATAACATAAAAAAGTAAYTCACTATCAAATGGACAATAGTGCACTATAATAGGACTGCAGTGGAAAGCCCATCCTTGGAATTCAGAGAAAATAGAGTGAGAGAGAGTGAGAGTAAGAGAGACAGAGAGGGTTTACCCACTCTGTAGATGGGCTATTGACTTTTCCCACCGTGTTGGAGAAAAGGGGACTATTTACTCCACCGCACAGCTGTAGGGGAGTGATAACCAAACTTTGATTTACTGCCATGTGGGCAACTAGAAGAGAAGAAGGAGAGAGGGAGCGAAAATAAGAGAAAGGGTGGGCATTGGGTAGGTAGCTCAGAGACAGAGGGAGATTTACAAAACATCATTATAATTCTGCTATAGAAAAACATTTTCTTGAGCATTCAGACATAATTCAAACCTTCCCATGGAAGACCATTTCATGCCTATTCTTCCGTTTCTGTATTCTGAAGGTACAAATTAGATGAGATGACTAGAGGGGGAAATGAGGTAAAGGACAGAGGGAGAGAGAATCTAAGGAAAGAGAAAAATACGGAAAGAGGTAAATATATTTGCAAAGAATAAGTATAGGAGTGTAAATTGAAAACGTAAAACTACGTTTAACAATCAGTTTTTATTCAAACATGATCATTGTTTATCATTTCAAACACACTATTAATGACCATCGCTGAGTAACAGGGATTGTGACAAAGGCCATCACACAGTCAGGCCTTTTACCAAGAGTTGGACAAATACTGCTCAACTGGCAYGGATTGAGGGTCAGGGGTGAAACTCTGACCAATCTCAACCAATCCCAATACAAGAGAATGCAGGAAAGAATAAAGAGGAGGATTAAAGGTAATCAACCTAAAAGAAAACATGGCATCAATTCTTCAAGATTAGATATTTTTCCTTTCTCGCTCTCCGATTTGTATTTTAACGATGTGAGGAGTGGAGAGATAGATAGATCACTTTAAAGCAGTAGGGGCTGTATGCGGCATCTTTTTCCCTTGAACACTTTCACCTGCGAGAACCGCTCGAGCACAGCGGGGGTCATATCACAAGTCAAATGGCATGCCTTACAGCACAGGACGATGAATAGAAAGACGGAGAGAAAAGAGAATGATTTTTTTTTTTTTTAAATGGGACCTAAAATGACTTGGCCCAAAAAATGAGAGGAGAAAATAGCAAAACAAAAAGATAACGCAAGATTGCAAAAGAACTCAAGAAAACTACAACTAAAGGAGACAGGAAAATAGGAGGKAGAGATGAGGAGAGAGAGAGAGAGATGCTGTGATAATCTCTTCTAYAGGCGTACAGCCAGTCAGTGAGTGTATCAGCTTCAGTGAGTGCTAACAAGGTGTAAATACAATAACAAGCATGTAATTAAGTGAGCATGATGAAGTTAATGGAGATAACACATTCCATTTGAGCTGCTTATGAATATTCTATTAGATGTTATTAGGCAGCTGGAATAGCTGTTAATTTAATCATCACTCCGAGCAGAGAAAAGTTCTTTGTGCAAGGGTAATTGCAGAGAATGAATAATTAATTTGACAATTGTACCAGTGGATTCACAATGCTGCAGGGCTCAGGGGGTGGTAGGTGGGCTGAGTGAGTACCGGGTAGACATGAAGGCTGAGAGAAAACGAGCAAAGCGGATCAAGGACCATTTTAAGTTATCAATGTGGTAAATTACACGTAAATATGCATGTAATCGCACARTCCACATTATATGACATGAGGAGTTACAGATGCAGGGCATGAGAGAAAATAGAGAGCAGTAGYGAGACGGGAAATGAAAAGTTGTTCTAATAAGAATAGAATCAAAGTCTAACGAGAATCTGTCGATATTGGATATTCAGTTGTCTATGTTTTTATGTTTCACTGAATAGCTCACACTGTGTTTCAAATTGTCGCCACATTTAACTTGGTAGCCAGCAATCAGGCAGAGAGGATTGTGGTCTACATGTAGATCAGCTGTGAACGCCGTCCCCTGAATCTCAATCATACGTATTCCTCTACTCATTCCTCCATTTCTCTCTCTATCCCTCTCTCTTCGCTTTTGCCCGTCCTATTCATAAATCAGAGCTTATTCCCGAGCAATTGTGTTTTAAGAGGAAAAGGGAACAAATGTGCCTGTGAAGGATTAAGGGGAAATTGGTTTAGAAGGTTTCTATGTGATGCAGGTGAGAGAACACATTCTTCAGGGAACTATGCTTTTGTACGTCTGTTTGCAGATGACCAGGGGCCAAATCGGGTCGGTACTAAATTACAGGGGCCTGATCAGTGAACCACAGAACTGAGTCCAATCATTGTTCTATGGTCTCATCCGTACAACATTGGCAGAAATATTCATAGGGAAGAATGAATCAAATTTCCGACTGGGTTGCCTTTCATGTTGGACCAAGTTGTGTATTCCATTTTGAGTGTAGTGGTGGAAAAAAGATGCAGATGTATTTATCATGAATTCTAGCCAAGCAGCTTATAGTGTTTGGTACTGCATGATTACACATATTTCTGTAGTAGGTATTGCAATAGGGTATTGCAAGCTTTCAGTTATGTAGAAATGTATGAGGGAATCACTACAATGTCTTATTGAAGGGAGTTTAACATGCAAATGTATTTTATTGTCAGTAKAGGCGTGTGTTTATTTGTCTTGATGCGTGTATGTGTGTGTGTTTTCTAAAAATTATACGGGTGAACTATTGCGCGCTGCTGAACAGTGGCCCCTGAATCAGGGGGAATACAAATAAAGTGATGAATAAATATATACAGCAATAGTTCATGAATGCCTAAGTGGTGTCTGAAGAACGGAGGACGAAGACATAATCACGTTAGCCTCTCCCCTCGACTCCGGCTTAGACAGATGAGCGTTCATCTATTGATTACACAACCAACCAGCCTCCCTGCCTTTCACTCCAAACTCCCAAAGTGTTCACTCACATTTAAACGAATCCATTGTAAGAGGGTCCCCTTTTTCAATCAAGTGACATCAATCACAGCAACGTGTGATGATAACGATCCCTTAGGTCCCTCAGTGCTCCAGATGAAAACACCAGGCCTGGAGCTGGACATAAGCGTTCCAAACGAGGCCTAGCCTGCCAGCTCAAACACATGCTCCATGTCCCATTATTTATGAAGGGCTATCCTTTTGCCCTCTCGTCAATTACTCTCCCTATCAATTCCCTGAGTCTGAGGACTGTTTTCAATCAACATGGGCCGTCCAAGCAGTGTGATGGTGCAGAATATTCCTCCTTCCCTCGGTCTCCTCATCCCGCTCCTAGGACAGTGATTGGTCCACTTTGCATTGTGGATGCGCCTTGATTGCATCCACTGCTAAAATGAGCGCTGTCAAAATGTCTTGACCTGAGAGGAATATATAGGAACATCATTTGTTCTACCCCCTCCCTATTGAAAACATTTCAACTGGCTTTACTGGAGAARAAAATAGACAGTCTGAGGGGTCAGGAATTGTAGGAATGGATTCTACAGGAGTGACTGGACAAATAGCTGGGCTTCTATCAGAGCTATCCTCCAAAGTATTTCATCATCAAAACTGCCACCCACAAAGAGATCATGAGAAATGTATCATGAGAAATATTGTTGTGGAGGAGCAAAGATGTATCCTGCTCCGTTCCCTGTGTTATCTGTGAGAGAAGGGAACAGAGCTGTGGAAACCTTTTGTTTTGTTTGTAAATCTGTCAGTAATTGCCCTAACCCAACACAACACCTGCCACTGTTGTTCCGGTCATACACACGAGCAATGGAGAAAAGACCTCCTTGATAATAGTTTGTTTTGATAAGGCATTGTGTGCGGAGCTGATGAGCAGTGACTGTCAATTTGATTAGGCGTTATTCTTTCTGTTAATTGTCATTATTGGGCCTGCGCCACTGTGTGTCACCATAGAAGCCATGCAATCCTCGCATGAATAACACTTAGGGGGGAATTAAGAAGATATGTGCATGGTTTTAATTGCTCTTAATACTTTCGTTTGGCTTGGCAACTGTTGACCCATGCACTGTAGCCTGTCAATTCAGCAATGCACAATGCACTATAATGAACCCTTCACCTCCAACACACACACACACACACGCACGCACGCACGCGCACACACAACACACACACACACACACCACACACACACAACACACACACACACACACACACACACACAACACACACACGCACACACGCACACACACGCACGCACGCACACCGCACGCGCGCACGCACGCACCACACACACGACAATATGACACTCCATGGCTCCTCTTTGTTGATTTATTTTGTTGTAAGGCTAAAAGCTATTTCACCACAAAGTTGCAGATTTTTCAGCCTGAGCAACGCTGGACTAAACCATCTGTGAAATTACTTCTTTATCAGAGCAATTCAATGTTCCCCCTCCTTTGACTGCAACCCCCTCTACAAGCCCCCCCCCCTCACACACACACACACACACACACACCACACACACACACACACACACACACACACACACACACACACACACACAACACACACACACACACACACACACACCACACACACACACACCACACACACACACACACACCTGCACAATGGCCACCAGGGAAAAAACACACCTTAAAATACCTGAAATTATTCAGTCCACATTGGTGTCCAGTCTAGTAGTTCAAACAGAATGCTTTGCTACACCTAAAATCAACAGTTAAGCAAATGATTGAGCTCCATCCAGCCAGGTCGTTCGGGATTGAAACTGAAATAGACATCTATCCATGTCCTGAGGGAAATGCATTCAAAACCGGCCACTAGGGGCAAGAGTGAGAGCTATTGCCATCAAGTAGGCTTGGGTATTGTAGGGTGTGTGTGGACTCTCGATCGGAAGGTGCATGTTTGATCCCAGTCAAGGACACTAGTTTTTTTATTTGAACCCTATCCCAAACCTTACCCCTTACCTTAACCATTCAGAATGAGTGCCTAAACTTAATGTTTGAACCCCCTATCCCAAACCTTACCCCTTACCTTTACCATTCAGAATGAGTGCCTAAACTTAATGTTTGAACCCCCTATCCCAAACCTTACCCCTTACCTTAACCATTCAGAATGAGTGCCTAAACTTAATGTTTGAACCCCCTATTCCAAACCTTACCCCTTACCTTAACCATTCAGAATGAGTGCCAAAACATTAATGTTTGACACCTCATCCCAACCTTAACCCCTTACCTTAACCATTCGGAATGAGTGCCTAAACTTAATGTTTGAACCCCTATCCCAAACCTTACCCCTTACCTTAAACCATTCAGAATGAGTGCCTAAACTAATGTTGTGAACCCCCCTATCCCAAACCTTACCCCTTACCTAACCATTCAGAATGAGTGCCTAAACTTTATGTTGAACCCCCCTATCCCAAACCTTACCCCTTACCTTAACCATTCAGAATGAGTGCCTAAACTTAATGTTTGAACCCCCTATCCCAAACCTTACCCCTTACCTTAACCATTCAGAATGAGTACCAAACTTAACCCTTAACTTCAAAATTTGACGTTTGGAGAATTGGAACGATGCAGAGCAGCAGGAGCGACAAAAACACGTCGAAATTTGACGTTTGGAGCAACTTCGAAATTTGACGTTTGGAGAACGTGGATGAACGTCTAATTCTGCAGTGAGACTGTGAGAGCTTGTTGCTCAAGCAGCATGATTCTGGTCCTCCAACTTCCATTGTACAGACTTCAACAGTTATGTCTGCAGCTGCCGTTGAAAAAATAAAATCCCAAACAGGTTTGATGAAGCTTAACAAGAAGAGCCAATTTGAGTTAATTTGATGGGCAAAAATGAGAATGAAAAGCAATCCACAGAGCAGGGTCGCCTCCTGAGTCAATATGTAAATCTTTACAAGGCAAACACTGTGGGAAACAAAGACATTTAACTGAAGCACCAGTTGATGTCTCCACTTTTTGCTGCGCATAATTTGTTCCCATTGAAAGCTATAATTGTCTGCAATTTGAAGTTATTCATTCTAAATTTTAGAAATTAATTTCAATTGGGAAATGTAGAAATGTCAGCTCTCATGAAAGGGATTTGATTTCAATTATCCTTGCTCAAAAGACTGTGATTCCTAAATACACTTATGCAAAATTATGACATGAATTTGTGTTCCAGAAATTCAGTGCTTAAAGAGCGATTAGGCAGTAAATGGATGGTCTTTGAAATGGAGTGAATGTGCTGGGCTCCATTTGAAAGGCACTCAATTATCCCTGATTGCTCCCCTTTATAAAGTATCACAGAGAGATACCTGCTATTGCAGTAATTTGTGGGAGAAATAACATGCAGCAATTTGAACGGGAGAAAAAAGGAAACTATAATGGACGCCTGAATGTACATCAATACAACTGAGGAAGAAAAGGGAAAAGTGAGGGGGAGATAAAAAACGTGGAGATATAGGAGGGAGAGCAATAAAAAAATGAGGTGGAAAGTCACTGTCCACGAAATCCCAGCCCTCTTGGACAAACATGCAGCTCAACGACCCCATAACCCGACCTCAAATCAGTCTCTCTCTCTCTCCCTCTCTCTCTCTCTTGCTCTCTTGCTCTCTCTCGCTCTCTCTCCCTCTCTCTCTTGCTCTCTCTCACCCTCTCTCTCTCTCTCTCTCTCTCTATCTCTCTCTCCCTCTACCCCCCCCCTCTCAACTATCTAGCGCAAATCAGCATCCATTGTAACAGCTTGAATAGAATCATTATAAAACCAGAGGTTTCTTTCAAAATCAGTAGGAACCAGTGAATCAATCCCGTCTACTTTGAGCAATTTTGGTCCATCATGATAGTGGGCAGGGCAGACGGGGGGTTGTTTGTACTGTGATGGGGTTTAATTTACTTTCCTTCATAACAGAAGTGCATGTATAGAGGTACCTTTACTCAGTTCCTACTCAGACTTAATTGGCAGCTGCCTTTCCCCTGGTGAAATAAGCTAAAGTCACACTGGTATGACATTATCACACACCACCGCACTAATAAATCACTATTCCTAGTTAGGTATGTGTGCAGCAGCATGCACCTTTCATGGTTAACCAGCGGAAGAAACGCAAATTGATCTGAGCAATATTTGTCCTTTTTTTGAATATCTGATGAGGCAAATTACTCAGCGGAGGAGAAGTCAGTGCCACTCCATGTGAATGAAGYGAAATGAGGAATGAATCTCTCGCTCGTATCTAATGATGATCCCATCAACTCCCAGACAATCTGACAGGTTCCTCTGCCATTCATTTGACCTGGGTCATCACCTACAGTGTATTGGATATCTGACCACCAGCTACAATCCCACTGCCTATAATGGACTCACGCGTCCCTTCTTCTAGAAAACGGTTACTCAACTCTACCTAAGTTCAGGCTGTGAGTATATTATACATTTGACATGTTTTTTGTTGTTGTTGTGGAAATTCTTCATGGCTACTATAAAGGGAACACTTAAATGCAGAGATGMCGTATGACGGCACTGCAGCCTACATTATTTAGTCAGTTATTATGGGGAGAAATTAGGATGTCAGAGAGGTGGGGAAAGGAAATAAATCAATTCTAGCAGCTGACAGCTCATTCCAAGGATATAAAGCTCTCCCAATTGCATAATTATACCAGTCAATTTCTAATGTGATGAACACAGACACCTCCGCAATGAATTCTAGGTCATTTAACAAAACAGAGCAAAGCTCCATGGGCACAGCATTTAAAGCAACCAACCTACAATGTCTCTTGTTGCTCTTTTCTCTMTATATCTCTCTCTCCCTTGGTAGTCTTTTGTGCAGCTGTAAACGTCCGTCTCCCACCTTGGCTCTAAGCGATGAGGAGTTAGCCCAAAGAAAAGGCACCAAATAAGCCCTCTTTTACATGTTCTGGTTAATCAAGGGCTTTCTATTCAGCAATTTGACCTATTGTTTATCACAGATTATCACTCCCCCCTCCATCCTAGCCTTCCACCAGCCGGTTACCATGGGCGACCTGCATGGTGAGCGTAATTGCAATAATTTGTGAAGCGCCATGGCAACCTCCATTAAAGCGGGGTAAATAGCCTACTAGGTCTTTGTGCCACACTGTTATTTCTGCTAGCGACGCTGGGCCAGACTGGGGAGTGAATGTGTAAATGTATATTTGCTTTTGCCCCCTGAGAATGTAAGCCTGCTAATGAGAACAGTAGCGAGGTGTCCGAGACTCTTCATCTCTCGTCTTGATTAATGCCTCTGTTTGGACAGGACTCTCAACAAACAACACCAATTTCTTATCTGTAGCCATGTTAGCTTCAACCCCCCCC
>NC_036863.1:39684572-39728217 GCF_002910315.2 Salvelinus sp. IW2-2015 | reverse complement strand
GACAAACTGCCCCACTGTATTTGTCCAGTCTTCTATTGCTAAGAGGAATTCTTTATTACAGGGGTGGGGATTGTGGGCTTCACTCATTCCAAACAATAATGGCTTGGGAGGGGTTTGGACAGGTGAGGCCTGGGTTAAGAACCAGCTTTCTAATGTGTTTTTTCTGTTTTCCACAATGTATTTGTTCAAACTAGACTCTCATTAAGGGTGCTTTACCATATTGGGCTAAACATTAATCATTTTAATTCTCAAGAGGGTGCCCTGAGCATACCTATAATGTGTGATCTTGTTATTGTGAACAAAGTAATAATGGATGTAATAGTAGACATGCAGCAAGTGTATATTTTATTTAAAAAAATACTGTACTTAAAGTGCAGGAGTAGATGGACTTACAGGGTGCTATGTGATACACTGTAACAGAAAACTGTAATTTATATGGTAATTTTAGGTATTATCCACAGTAAGAAACGTGAAAACGTTGTACTGCAGCATTCTGTAAATTATGGTACACTGTGGGGAATTTGCTGTATTTTGAATGACACTGTAATTCCATCCCACAGAATACAGTACCATACTGTATCTTCAGAGCGCCAAAAACCTTTTGAACACTAGTGGGTGCCTAGTATTGTTGTTTCTGGCTTATTAACATATTTTGAGGCCTGCCTTGTAAGATTTGTTGCACCCGTGAGTGAGAATGCTGTACCAATTTTACTCCTATGTGGTTAAAGTGCCCCATCAACCAAACATGTACAGGGGACAGATTGGAGAGGTAGAAAGTCTTTAACCTTAAATGGTTAAAGCATTGAGCCTTGTAGTCGCTGCCATTTTGAAAGTCTTTGTTAAGGCCTCTGGAAGATGAATATACCGTAATGTGTAAACACTTARTAGCCAACCTGCTTGCACCAATCCCATGTAATTACAGTAAATTACTGTGAAATACAAACCCCTCCCTTCAATAAATGTAATTCATTCATCCGTGTATTCATTTATTCATTCATTCCGATTACGGTAGCGTTTCGTTTATTTTTTACAGTATAATTCAGTCAATTTTACAGTACTGTACTGTGTGTCATTACACAGTACTTGTTTTGATACCATATTTATATTACAGCAGGTGTACTGCAATATGAAATACATTATTTTACTTACCACCGAGCTGCCTGTAAGCTACTGTCAAATTCACAGTAACCCCTTTACAGCGCAAGACGCCACCAAGTAAACTATTGCTTATTAATAGCACCATCTACATACAACAATGCAAACAGGGGGGTATGTGTACCCTCATATATGGGGGTATGTGTCTCTGTAAAGTTACATACATATATCACTGTCGTCCATGTAATGGGAGATGCAGAAAAACACAGATATTTGACGAGAGCTTCATTAGTCTTCTTTGTAGATTTCTGGATATTCTTTAAGTAAGGTCAGGAGTTTTTAGATCYCATGGGTCCGGTCACGTGGTCATGAAAAACTCCGGGCCCACTACATGATTTGACAGCCTTTTATGAGTGTCGTGTAATCCTCTAGATCAGTGACGTGTTCCGCTGTGTGCCAGACCAAGTTCAGTGGGCTACTGCGTTTATCTCCCAGATGCCTCTATTTCTCTGGCTAATTAGTGGACATTTAGAGCTGTCTTCATTATCATTGCTGTTAGTGCAGAGGAAACCCAAATCCACTGTTTTGCAAAGGGCTCTCTTAATTGGATGGAGGAATTCCAAAATGTTTACACATCGTTCTCTATGAACGGGTAATGGGCCTGTGCTAAAGTGGTGGTGAGACAGATGGTGCAGTTTGGGTTTTGTGTCGCAGTGGGGTTAAAACAACAGCATTTTTGTTAAGATATCCATGAGGGGCCTGAACAGCGCANTTGGTTCTGCAATGTTAAAAGTAAAAGTATTTTTCAAATTCAACTTATTTTTGTAAATGTTTTACTGTAAAGGGAGATGCAGATAGTGGGAAAGCTCAGATATTTGACGAGAGCTTCATTAGTCTTCCTTGTATCCTCGATATGGGTCAAGAGATTATCCTGATCAGATCACATGGGTCAGGTCACATGATAAGGTCAAATGATCAGATCACATGGGTCAGGTCACAAGATCAGGTTGCATGGGTCAAGACAAACTTCTGTCCCTGAACATGATTTGTCTGTGGTTTATGAGTGTCCTGTAATCCTCTATATCTGTGCAGTGTGACGTGTTCTGCTGTGTACCAGGCCACGTTCAGTGGGCTACAGCGTTTATCTCCCAGATGCCTCTAATTCTCTGGCTAATTAGTGGATATTTAGAGCTGTCTCCATTATCAGTGCTGTAAGTGCAGAGGAAACCCAATCCACTGGTTTGCAAATGGCTCTCTTAATTGGATGGAGGAATTCCAAAATGTTTACACATCACTCTGTATGAACGGGTAATGGGCCTGTGATAAAGTGGGGGTTTAACAGATGGTGCAGTTTGGGTTGTGTGTCGCAGGGGTTAAAACAAAAGCATTTTAGTTAAGTTGTCCATGAGGGGCCTGAACAACCCACAGGCACAGCGTAACACAACCATGCATGCACACATGCACGCACATACACACACAGTTAACTTCCCAACTTTTCTGTATCTGCTTGAAACTAGGAAATGGTGTGCACTGTGATGAACTCTAAACAGCTGCTAAGAGAGACTTGCTGCCAGGATTCCTGACAACCTCAGGAAAAAACACATTTAATTAGAACTTTTATTCAGTAATTCATCACTGCATCAGAGTAAGCCACTATGATTTCCTTTAAATGGAGGATAATTSAGTGAGAGGGTTATAAACAGCATTTAAATGGGACTTGAGATCCACACACAGGCAGAGTCATAATAACCACTAATGACTGCTAATCAGGAAACGCTTGTGTGGCAGACAGGGCCCCCTTTCTGCCCCCTCTCTGCCCTAACAGCTGCAATAAATGAGAGAGACACACAAACAGATATGAGGAAGAGAGGGAGGAGAGGGTCAGAGAGAGAGAGAGAGACAGAGAGAGAGACAGAGAGACATTTGATGATGGGAACTCTGACTGTAAGATAAATTCACGTAACTTATTAATTTTGGACTGCACCATTTGACCATTATAATGTGTGGGCAGCAATACGACTATGCAGTTAAATATGGATCAGAGGGTTATTGGTTATAATCATAGAATGGGCCACTACCTAAGACAAGTAAGACAGCTGACTAAATAGCTCATATTCAGCTGTATGATACATGCGATGGCACGTACGTAAGTGGCAGGAGAGGTGGAAAAGTGTATGTTTGTGTGTGTACATAATGTGCTTACAAAGTGTGTGGTGTGTAACTCTTGGTGCACATGATAAGCATGCGTGTCAAAATTTGGCGTAATGTTTTCTGTGTAACGTGAGTGTATTTACGTACAGWATGTGTATTGTGYGTGTGTGTGTGCGCGTGCATGTGTGTGTGTGTGTGTGAGAGCATGTGTCATGGTGTGTGTACGTGTGTGTGGGGGTGACCTCTGCAGCAGAGGGATGTGGACAGGTGGGTGACATGGTTCTGTGGTTCAGAAATAAGGGCGCTAATCTTGGGCCTGCAAACGGAGACGCGAACGCTCTGCGTCCTGTCAACAGCAATCTGCCAAGCCCCACCCCTAACTCACCCCTCGGCCCCTCCACCTGAGACAAGGACACAGAGCAGCTATTTCTGTGTGAATCTCATCTTGGAGAGACTCCACAGAACGGCTTATGGGTCCCTTTTATGAGGTGACACATTTTTTGGAAGTGGAGGGAGGGAGCAGGGAGGGAGGAGGGGTCTTATCTAATGACAGAACAGCCGTCTCGTTCTGTTTGTCGCTCTTCCCCCTAGGTTAGCATGGATCTGAGTTAGGCGAAGGATATGGTTGGTCATAATGGCAGGGGGGGGGGGGGGGTCATGAGTCTCAGTTTAAAGAGATTAAGGGAAAACAACTGCAAAAATACAATCTCCATAAATAACGAGGCAGATTCCAGTCTAAATGAATCATTATCAACTACGTGCAAACATGCCAGAGTTCATCAGACTGCTGCCTGCACAGTGATCTGGCGGAGCCCTACTCACGTGTGATAAGTGACTGTGGTCTGGGGTCATGAACAGAACTGAATGATCGGTGTGACTGTTGCTGTTCCAACAGGTGGGCTGACTTAGCACCGTTATTATCACCTCAGAGCACAGTCGCTGAACACTGTTCAGGAGACCTCCCCGGGGGCGGGAGACCGCCACAGCAGAGCTGTGAGTTATTATTTCTGATTACTCCTGATTTTACTACCTGTCTACAGAAACCGTTTGGCTACATACTCCACACAGCTCTCTCATTCATGGTTTACTGCCTCTCCACACCATCTTAGCATGGTCACGTGGTGCTAGGAAGAGGTGATATTCAGACAGACAGACAGATATATAGATAGAGAGTGAATGAATGAGAGGATGAATGAGAGAAAGAGAGCAGTAGACACACACAGAGAAAGAGAGAGAGAGAGAGATATGACTAAAACACATCTCTACCCTCTAATGAATAAGCAGTGATGAGAGAGCAGTGAAGACTACAAGGCTACAGTTCCATTTGTCTAATTAGATTTCTCAGTGCTGCTCTCTGTGTTGAGTTTGTCACAGAGCTCATTAACCTTTGACCCAAGGCCAGAGGGTGAGACAGTGTTTTGACAGGACTGACAGCTGATGGACTGGGAGTGGGGGGGGTTATCGGTGAAAGACAAGCACTTTGACCATGACCTAGGAATGCTCCCCAGGGTAGAGGTTGGTGGGGCTCGACTTTAAACGCATACCAACTGACACATTCCAAGCCAATCAAAACATAGAACGGCATGATGTCAGTATCTACACGTGTCCCATAACCCTTGCACTTGACACCCCCCCCCCCCCACATACCTTTTCATGTAGGAACACAAGCTCATACACAGATACCCCTCTTTGTGTTACTTCATTAAGAAGACAGACTGTCCTCTTCATACTGGCCCTGGACACACATCAGCTCTACCACAGGTTTCTACCACGAAGAAGATTTGCACTCTATTTTTGCACTCACTCAATCTGTCACCCTGTTCAGACCACTCAAGGAGCACACAAGGAAATACACTTCAAAACACAAAATCCAATGGGGGAACTAAATGCCACTGTCTCCAAAACAAGTGATATTCAGACGCTAACATATTGTATGGCCTTCCAACTATATACATTATGTGTGTTTTTCCTACATATGTATCAAATATACTACATTTATACTCTGACATAACTGCCACAATATCTGCTTTTCTCTAGTATGTCAGTTGTAATACCTGGTTTATCCCAATCAGTGATATCCTAAAGGGCTGAGGTACAGTTTCCCCCTGCACATTATCTCTAATTCTCTCTCTCTCTCCCTCTCTCTCCCTTTATTGGCATGGGTAGCATATGTTTGTATTGCCAAAGCAAGTGAAATAGATAATCAACAAAAGTGAAATAAACAATAAAAAATGAACAGTAAACATTACATTCACAAAAGTTTCATAGGAATAGAGATATTTCAAATGTGAAATTATGGCTATGTACAGTGTTATAACGATGTGCAAATAGTTAAAGTACAAAAAGGAAAATAAATGGTTGCCCTTTTCTTGTAGCAACAGGTCACAAATCTTGCTGCTGATGGCACACTGGGGTATTTCACMCAATAGATATTAGAGTTTATAAAATKTGATTTGTTTTCGAATTCTTTGTSCTTGTCACGACTTCTGCCGAAGTCGATGCCTCTCCTTGTTCGGGCGGTGTTCGGMGGTCGACGTCGCCGGTCTTCTAGCCATCGCTGATCCATTTTTCATTTTCCATTTGTCTTGTCTTGTTTTCCCACACACCTGGTTTCATTTCCCTCATTATGTGTTGTGTATTTAACCCTCTGTTTCCCTCATGTCTTTGTGTGGTATTGTTTATTCTGTTTCATGTATTGCGCACGTTAGTCTGTTGCGCTGGGTTATGTTAACCCGTATTGTTATTTCGTGTTCACTTTRCCGTGTGTTTTTGGTTCGCCAAAATAAAAGGCTCTGTTGGCTACACCATATCTGCTCTCCTGCACCTGACTCCCTTACAACCATTTACGCATACCTGWCAGAATATCACACCCATTATGGAGTCAGCAGGAGCAGGTACCTATGGTAGTGGAGTTGAGGAGCGCGTCCAGGAGCACACGGCGTTGATTCACCATCTCGGCACCACCATGGACCCCGTCTGTCAGACGATGRATCGCTGGGAGAGACAGGGAGGTCCTCCAGTACCTCGCCCAGCACAACAGGGGTCCTCACTACCCGTCCCTCYTGTACCCGGTTGCAGTGGGATGCGTCTCGCCCTTCCCGGAGAGTATGATGGGATGGCGGCACGGTGCCAAGGCTTCCTACTACAGCTGGACCTCTACCTGGGCACCGTTTATCCAGCTCCTTCGGGAAGGGAGAGGGTGTCCGCCCTYGTCTCGTGCCTCTCAGGGAGAGCTCTGGAGTGGGCCAACGCCGTGTGKGGAGAAGGAGATGCGGCGTTGAATGACTTCACGGAATTCACCCGCCGCTTCCGGGCWGTCTTCGACCACCCGCCCGCGGGTAGAGCGACGGGTGAACGTCTGTTCCACCTGAGGCAGGGACGAGGAGCGCCCAGGAGTTAGCACTGGAATTCCGGACCTTGGCCGCCGGAGCGGGAAGGAGCGACAGGGCCCTCATCAACCACTACCTTTGCAGCCTGCGCGAGGATGTCCGTCGGGAGTTGGCCTGCAGTGATACCGCTCTTACCCTCGAMCAGCTGGTGGACATGTCCATTCGGCTGGATAACCTGCTGGTCACCCGCGGACGTCCAGAGAGGGCTCTGTCGATTCCATTTCCCAGCACCACCGCTCTGGTGCCTATGGAGCTGGGAGGTGCTGCGCACAGGGAGACCGGAGGAGGGGCTRTCACGTGTACCATCTGTGGCCGCAGAGGTCACACTGCTGGTCGGTGCCGTGTTGGCTCCTCTATGGTTCGAGGCAGCAGGCAGGGCACTCTGGCGTCACCCCAGGTGAGAAGGAACCATTCTCACCCAGAGCCCTCTGTTGCACACATGTTTTTGTTTGTTACCTTTCTTGAGTTTTCCCCGCATTCCCAGCATAAGGCGCTCGTCGATTCAGGCGCGGCTGGGAATTTCTTTGATAGATCATTTGCCCAYAGTTTAGGGATCTCCATCGTTCCCGTGGATGTGCCCTTCCCCGTTCACGCCTTAGATAGWCGGCCATTAGGGTCAGGGTTGATTAGGGAGGTCACTGCTCCTTTGGGCATGGTGACGCAGGGGGGGTCATACGGAGAGAATTAGTCTCTTTATTATTGACTCTCCTGCGTTTCCGTGGTGCTGGGCCTACCCTGGTTAACTTGTCATGACCCCACTGTTTCTTGGTCACAGAGTGCTCTCACAGGATGGTCGCGGAAGTGCTCAGGTAAGTGTTTAGGGGTTCCTGTTGGTGCCACTACGGTGGAGAGTCCAGAACAGGTCTCCACAGTGCGCATTCCCCCTGAATATGCCAATTTGGCTCTCGCCTTCTCTAAAAAGTAGGCGACTCAATTACCACCTCATCGACGGGGCGATTGTGCGATAGATCTCCTGGTAGGCACTGCACTTCCCAGGAGTCACGTGTATCCCCTCTCACAGGAGAAGACGGTGGCTATGGAAACATATGTCTCCGAATCCCTGCGTCAGGGGTACATTCGGTCCTCCACTTCACCCGCCTCCTCGAGTTTCTTTTTYGTGAAGAAGGAGGTCTGCGCCCATGTATTGACTATCGGGGTCTGAATCAGATCACTGTAATGTATAGTTACCCGCTACCGCTCATAGCCACAGCGATAGAGTCAATGCACGGGGCGCGCTTCTTCACCAAACTAGATCTCAGGAGTGCTTATAACCTGGTGCGTATCCGGGAGGGAGATGAGTGGAAGACTGCGTTCAGTACCACCTCTGGGCACTATGAGTACCTCGTCATGCCGTACGGGTTGATGAATGCTCCATCAGTCTTCCAAGCCTTTGTAAACAAGATTTTCAGGGACCTGCACGGGCAGGGTGTAGTGGTGTATATTGATGACATTCTGATATACTCCGCTACACGCGCCGAGCATGTGTCCTCGGTGCGCAAGGTGCCTGGTCGACTGTTGGAGCATGATCTGTACGCCAAGGCTGAGAAATGCCTGTTCTTTCAACAGTCCGTCTCCTTCCTAGGGTATCGCATTTCCACCTCAGGGGTGGAGATGGAGAGTGACCGCATTGCAGCCGTGCGTAATTGGCCGACTCCCACCACGGTAAAAGAGGTGCAGYGGTTCTTAGGGTTTGCCAACTACTACCGGAGGTTTATTCRAGGTTTTGGTCAGGTAGCAGCTCCCATTATCTCACTGCTGAAGGGTGGCTCGGTGCACTTGCAGTGGACAGCTGAGGCGGACAGGGCCTCAGGGCCTCACCTGAGGACTCCGTTTACCTTGGCTCCCGTGCTGGCTCATCCGGATCCCTCTTTGGCGTTCATAGTGGAGGTGGACGCTTCCGAGGCTGGGATAGGAGCTGTGCTCTCTCAGCGCTCGTGTATGCCACCGAAGCTCCGCCCCTGTGCTTTCTTCTCGAGGAAGCTCAGCCCGGCGGAGCGAAACTATGATGTGGGGGACCGGGAGTTGTTGGCTGTTGTCAAGGCTTTGAAGGCGTGGAGACATTGGCTTGAGGGGGCTAAACACCCTTTTCTCATCTGGACTGACCACCAAAATCTGTCGTAGATCCGGGCGGCGAGGAGACTGAACCCTCGCCAGGCAAGGTGTGCCATGTTTTTCACCCATTTTGTTTTCACCCTCTCTTACAGACCAGGTTCCCAGAACGTGAAGGCAGACGCACTGTCCCGGCTGTATGACACAGAGGAGCGGCCCATGGATCCCACTCCCATACTCCCGGCCTCCTGCCTAGTGGCACCGGTAGTGTGGGAGCTGGACGCGGACATTGAGCGGGCGTTGCGTAGAGCCCGCTCCCCTCCAGTGTCCCGCTGGGCGTCTGTACGTTTCGTCTGCTGTCCGTGACCGGCTGATCTATTGGGCCCACACGTCACCCTCCTCTGGTCATCCAGGTATCGGTTGGRCGGTGCGCTGTCTGAGCGGGAAGTACTGGTGGCCCACTTTGGCTAAGGATGTGAGGGTTTATGTTTCCTCCTGTTCGGTGTGTGCCCAGTGTAAGGCTCCTAGGCACCTTCCCAGATGTAAGTTACACCCCTTACCCGTTCCACAGCGGCCATGGTCACACCTGTCGATTGATTTCCTGACCGATCTTCCCCGATCATGGTCGTTGTGGATCGTCTCTCTAAGTCCTGCTGTCTCCTACCTCTGCCTGGTCTCCCTACGGCCCTACAGACTGTGGAGGCCTTGTTTACGCACGTCTTCCGGCACTATGGGGTGTGACTAGGGTKGGCATTCTAGTTTCTTTATTTCTATGTTTTTCTATTTCTTTGTGTTTGGCCGGGTGTGGTTCACAATCAGAGGCAGCTGTCTATCGTTGTCTCTGATTGGGAATCATACTTAGGCAGCCTTTTTCCCACCTGTGTTTTGTGGGTAGTTGTTTTCTGTTTTGTGTCTGCACCAGACAGAACTGTTTCGTTTTGTTCTCACTTTGTTATTTTGTTTCAGTGTTCAGTTGGAATAAATTATCATGAACACGTACCACGCTGCGCTTTGGTCCAGTCATTTCCAGGAAGAGGATCGTGACAACAATAGAAAAAAACTATATACAGTGTGTGCAAATGAGGTAAGATTAGGGAGGTAAGGCAATAAATAGGCCGTAGTGGCGAAGTAAATACAATTTAGCAATTAACACTGGAGTGATAGGTGTGCAGAAGATAAATGTGCAAGTCGAGATACTGGGGTGCAAAGGATAAAAAATAACAATATGGGGATGAGGTCGTTGGATGGGCTATTTACAGATGGGCTATGTACAGGTGCAATGATCTGTGAGCTGCTCTGACAGCTGATACTTAAAGTTAGTGAGGGAGATATGAGTCTCCAGCTTCAGTGATTTTTGCAATTCGTTCCAGTCATTGGCAGCAGAGAACTAGAAGGAAAGGCAGCCAAAGGAAGAATTGGCTTTGGGGGTGACCAGTGAAATATACCTGCTGGAGCTTGTGCTACGGGTGGGTGCTGCTATGGTTACCAGTCAGCTGAGATAAGGCGGGGCTTTACCTAGTAAAGACTTCTAGATGACCTGGAGCCAGTGCGTTTGACGACGAATATGAAGCGAGGGCTAGCCAACGAGAGCATAAAGGTCGCAGTGGAGAGTAGTATATGGGGCTTTGGTGACTAAACAGATGGCACTGTGATAGACTGCATCCAATTTGCTGAGTAGATTTTTGGAGGCTATTTTGTAAATGACATCGCCAAAGTCAAGGATCGGTAAGATAATTMGTTTTACGAAGGTATGTTTGGCAGCATGAGTGAAGGATGCTTTGTTGTGAAATAGGAAGCCAATTCTAGATTTAATTTTGGATTGGAGATGCTTAATGTGAGTCTGGAAGGAGAGTTACAGTCTAACCAGACACCTAGAATATGTGGACAACTACAAATACCTAAGTCAGAACCGTCCAGAGTAGTGATGCTAGACGGGCGGGCAGGTGCGGGCAGCGATCGGTTGAAGAGCATGCATTTGGTTTTACTTGCATTTAAGAGCAGTTGGAGGCCACGGAAGGAGAGTTGTGTGGCATTGAAGCTCTTTTGGATGTTTGTTAACACAGTGTCCAACCAAGGGCCAGAAGTATACGGAATGGTGTCATTTGCGTAGAGGTGGATCAGAGAATCACCAGYAGCAAGAGCGACATCATTGATGTATACAGAGAAAAGAGTCGGCCCAAGAATTGAACCTTGTGGCACCCCCATAGAGACTGCCTGAGGTCCGGACAACAGGCCCTCCGTTTTGACACACTGAACTCAATCTGAGAAGTAGTTGGTGAACCAGGCGAAGCAGTCATTTGAGAAGCCAAGGCTGTTGAGTCTGCCAATAAGAATGTGGTGATTGACAGAGTCGATAGCTTTGGCCAGGTCGATGAATACGGCTGAACAGTATTGTCTCTTATCGATGGCGGTTATGATATCGTTTAGGACCTTGAGCGTGGCTGAAGTGCACCCATGACCAGCTCTGAAACCAGATTGCATAGCGGAGAAGGTACGGTGGGATTCGAAATGGGCGGTGATCTGTTTGTTAACTTGGCTTTCGAAGACCTTAGAAAGGCAGGGTAGGATAGATATGGGTCTGTAACAGTTTGGGTCTAGAGTGTCTCCCCCTTTGAAGAGGGGGATGACCGCGGCAGCTTTCCGATCTTTGGGGATCTCAGACGATACGAAAGAGAGGTTGAACAGGCTAGTAATAGGGGTTGSAACAATTGCGGCAGATAATTTTAGAAAGAGAGGGTCCAGATTGTCGAGCCCAGCTGATTTGTAGGGTCCTACCTCATGCAACTCTTTCAGAACAACAGCTATCTGGATTTGGGCGAAGGAGAAATGGGGGAGGCTTGGGCAAGTTGCTGTGGGGGGTGCAGGGCTGTTGACCGGGGTAGGGGTAGCCAGGTGGAAAGCATGGCCAGCCGTRGAAAAATGCTTATTGAAATTCTCAATTATTGTGGATTTATCGGTGGTGACAGTGTTTCCTAGCCTCAGTGCAGTGGGCAGCTGGGAGGATGTGCTCTTATTCTCCATGGACTTGACAGTGTCCCCAAACGTTTTGGAGTTTGTGCTACAGGATGCAAATTTCTGTTTGAAAAAGCTAGCCTTTGCTTTCATAACTGCCTGTGTATATTGGTTCCGAACTTCCCTGAAAAGTTGCATATTGCGGGGGCTATTCGATGCTAATGCGGTACGCCACAGGATGTTTTTGTGCTGGTCAAGGTCAGTCGGGAACCAAGGGCTATATCTGTTCCTGGTTCTAAATTTTTTGAATGGGGCATGCTTATTTAAGATGGTGAGAAAAGCACTTTTAAAGAATAACCAGGCATCCTCTACTGACGGAAGGAGGTCAATATCCTTCCAGGATACCCGGGCCAGTTCAATTAGAAAGGCCTGTTCGCTGAAGTGTTTTAGGGAGCGTTTGACAGTGATAAGGGGTGGTCGTTTGACCGCAGACCCATTACGGACGCAGGCAATGAGGCAGTGATCACTGAGATCCTGGTTGAAGACAGCAGAGGTGCATTTAGAGGGCAGGTTGGTCAGGATGATATCTATGAGGGTGCCCGTGTTCACGGACTTGGGGTTGTACCTGGTAGGTTCATTGATCATTGGTGGATTTTTAGAAGTAGAATCTTGAATTGTTTGGGCACAGACCTGGATGGTATGACAGAACTCTGCAGGCTATCTCTGCAGTAGATTGCAACTCCGGCCCCTTTGGCAGTTCTATCTKGTCGGAAAATGTTATAGTTAGGGATGGAAATTTCAGGATTTTTGGTGGCCTTCCTAAGCCAGGATTCAGACATGGCTAGGACATCAGGGTTGGCAGTGTGTGCTAAAGCAGTGAATAAAACAAACTTAGGGAGGAGGCTTCTAATGTTAACATGCATGAAACCAAGGCTTTTACAGTTACAGTTAAGTCAACAAATGAGAGCGCCTTGGGAATAGGAGTGGAGTTAGGCACTGCAGGGCCTGGATTAACCTCTACATCACCAGTGGAACAGAGGAGGAGTAGGACAAGGGTACGGCTAAAGGCTATAAGAACTGGTTGTCTAGTGCGTTCAGAACAGAGAGTAAAAGGAGCAGATTTCTGGGCGCGGAAGAACAAATTCAAGGCAGAATGCTAGCAGAAGGGCCTTAGGGGGACGTCGCAACGGAAGAGTCTGTTGTAGCCCCCTCTGACGGTTACGTCGGCAGACCAGTCATGATGGATCGGCAGGGCTCCGTGTAGGGAGTAAAAGGGTTCAGGCCAATTGGTATTGTAGCCCAAGAAATTGGCTGATGGACCTCTTCAGTTAACAGTCCGATATGCTCTAGACAGCTAGCGGGCCGCTGCTAGCAGACTAGCGGATGGGCCTTCAGGGGACGTTGCGACGGAGGAGCCTGTTGAAATCCCCTCGGGTGGATTACGTCGGTAGACCAGTCGTGATGGATCAGCGGGGCTCCGTGTCGGCAGTAAAAGGGGTCCAGGTCAATTGGCAAAATAGGTATTGTAGCCCAAGGAGTGGCAGATGGACCTCTTCAGCTAGTCGAGAGATTGGCCTAGCACGAGGCTAGTTCCCTGCTAACTGGTGCTTGCTTCCGGACAGAGACGTTAGCCAGGAGTAGCCACTCGGATAGCAGCTAGCTATGAAAAGGTTCAGAGCTTGCGGTAGGAATCTGGAGATATGGAGATTTGGTGGAGAAAAAGCAGTTCGGTATGCTCTGGGTTGAATTGCGCTGTGCAGACTGGCAGGAGTTGACCGGGCTAAAGTTAGCTGATGACTGCTAACAGTGGCTAACTGACTACTAGCTAGTAGCTAGTTAGCTGGCTAGCTTCTGTTGGGGGTTCCGGTTCGTTTTAATGGACAGTCCAGCAGGCATCGGCTGTGTAGCCGAGTGATCATAGGGTCCAATGAGCAGCACTAGATGAAACAGGGAACAGTTCGGTAGTCGATTACTACGTTGAGCAAGCGGGAGACACGGCGTTCAAGGAGCTAGCAGGCCGGGGTTAGCAGATAGATCATCACCAAACATCCACGACGCAGAGGCCGGTTGAGAGCTCATCGTCGAGTTATGTCAGCTGACCAGCAGACCAGTCGTGATGGATCGGAGGGGCTCCGTGTCAACAAAGGGTCCAGGCCAATTGGCAAGAGAAGTGTTGTAGTTGGTGTACTTTGTTTGTTAGCTGGGAGATGGGCCTAGCTCGGGGCTAACTGGTGCATGCTTCTGGACAAGGGCGTTAGCCACAATAGCTCCTCGGTAGCAACTAGCTAGCTGCGAAGATCTGGTGTAATGGTCCAGAGCTTGCGGCAGGAATCCGGTGATGTAGTGGAAAAGAGCAGTCCGATATGCTCAGGGCTGGTATCGCGCTGTGCAGACTGGCAGGTATTATCCGGGCTGTCTAGGCTAAAGCGGCAGGAGTCCGAGCTAAAGGTAAAGACCGCTAGCAGAGGCTAAAAATGACTAAATAGCTAGTAGCTAATTAGCTGGCTAGCCTCTGATGGAGGTTCCAGTTATAAGGTCTAAAAAAAATAGCTGATCCGTACCACATCGGGTGAGGCGGGTTGCAGGAATGTATATTTATTTCGAAAATGGAAAAAGAGATTGAAATGTATACAAAAAAACTGAAAAATACAATATTTACATGGGATGAAAACAAACACGTCTTACTGCTGCGCCATCTTGGAATGGAACGCAGAGTCTCAATTTGGTGTTTGTCCCATTTTGTGAATTCTTGGTTGGTGAGCAGACCCCAGACCTCACAACCATACAGGGCAATGGGTTCTACAACTGATTGAAGAATTTTTGCCAGGTCCTACTTGGGATGTCGAATTGTATGTTCCTTTTGATGGTGTAGAAGGCCCTTCTTGCCTTGTCTCTCAGATCGTTCACAGCTTTGTGGAAGTTACCTGTGGTGATGATGTTTAGGCCGAGGTAAGTATAGTTTTTTGTATTCTCTAGGGCAACAGTGTCTAGATGGAATTTATATTTTGGTCCTGGCAACTGGACCTTTTTTGGAACACCATTATTTTTGTCTTACTGAGATTTACTGTCAGGGCCCAGGTCTGATAGAATCTGTGCAGAATATGTAGGTGCTGCTGTAGGCCCTCCTTGGTTGGGGACAGAAGCACCAGATCATCAGAAGACATTTGACTTCAGATTCTAATAGGGTAAGGCCGGGTGCTGCAGACTGTTCTAGTGCCCTCCCCAATTCGTTGATATATACAGTACCAGTAAAAAGTTTGGACAAACCTACTCATTCAAGGGTTTTTCTATATTTGTAGTTTTTCTACATTGTAGAATAATAGTGAAGACATAAACTATGAAAAAACGCATATGAAATGTATGTAGTAACCAAAAAAGTGTTGAACAAATCCAAGTGACTACCTCATGAAGCTGTCATCAAGGCAAAAGGTGGCTACTTTGAAGAAGTAACTTTTTTGGTTACTACATGATTCCATTTGTTATTTCATTGTTTTGATGTCTTCACTATTATTCTACAATGTAGGAAATAGTAAAAATAAAGAAAAACCCTTGAATGAGTAGGTGTGTCCAAACTTTCGACTGGTACTGTACGTTGAAGAAGGTGGGGCTCAATCTGCATCCCTGTCACACCCCACGGCGCTTTGGAAATAAATGTGCGTGTTTTTTGCCCATTTTAACTGCTCTCCTTCTTGCTCCTTTCTGTCTCATTTACAGTTGAGCCTCTGTGAGCATGGCTCTGTCACTCTGATGTCACTTGAAGGTCACTAACCAGGCCGGGAGGCGCATGCCTCAGTGCTGTGGTAATGGAACGGAGACTTACCCTGCTCTGCACCCCTAAGTCCCCAGAAATCTCACCTCTTATTTAATACAACTGCCTGAAATCACTTCAGAAGCCTGTGAGGGCAGCATTCTGGACCTGACACCTCTGTAAATCAAGACCTACCTCATCCCTATCCTAAACATACCCCTCTCCTGGCCTGGCCTGTTATCCGCTGAACAAACATCTTGACAATGCTGGGGCTGTCTGGTGCATACCCCAACACATCAGAGACACACGCAACCATCACTCCATCACCTACCAATGTGGTATAACCTATACATCCACCTCATACCATACAAGCACCAGCACTATCCAATAACCATCAGCCATTTACAACCACATTATTGATCACCTCATACCCCCATTCGCCAGGCTTTGTTCAGTGTTATCATAAACAAATAAAGTCTTTGAGTTAGTTTAATTGCAGTCTTTATTTCACCGTGCAGTGCTGTTCAACAGAGGTATTGCTCTTCAGGTTTGTCCCCCATTAATACTATCCCTGCAATAACTCTTAATTACAACCTCTAAAATACGTACCTGACAACAATCAAGTTGTAAATCACACTTTATTTAATCCATAAAAGTAATCTATTTATTTTATTTTGTCCCATTAAGCGACAGCCTGATCCCTAATGAGTCTGACCCCATTCCTCTGTAGCAGTGTCGTATCTCAGAGATGTCAAATACATACTGGCACCGTGATTTTCCAGTCCCCCCCTCTTCCAATGATTACTGGTGGAAAGGGCTGATGGTGGGAGGCTGTCACAATGCAACGCATGCACCTCTCCCATTTTGTCTTATTCCTGGAAAATCAAAGGACACATTTTGTGGTTCTGACAACTGAGAGTACATAATCTGGGAGTGCAGACGAGCATGTGCTGGGGAGAATGTTTACTCAGATCATCTCTCCTCCACCCCCCTCTACCCACTGGCTTCATCCCTGCAGACCCCTCTCTCTCAGCCCTGGGTGAGTGAGTTACGGCCACAGGAATGGTCCACATTTTCACACGAGGTGGATTCACGGAGCAGATAATGGGTCTAATTTAACTCTGAGGCCGGTGGCCAGTTGCCAAGAGGCCAGGGATCAGGCTCCTCACAGTGTTCCACAAACCAGTGGCACAGAGCCACTAGTCGGTAACTTAACTCAATTAAGCCTCACCAAACTGCCCTCTATGGGAAGAAATGACTCTGACCCACATTACCCTGGAGGGATTACACTCAACCAGGGTCCTAGACCTAGTCTACCAGATAAAGCTCAATGCTTGATCCCTTTATCTGGAGACATCAGGGTACATAGAGCCTGGCGTGGTGAAGTAGATCCTGGGGGTGTTGGCTGTGTGCTGCAACACAGGGAGTGCTCATGGATGGTTCTCGTATCTAATTAGGCAGTGGGCTAGTTCAACAGCTTTGTGTTGCTGGGTCAGAGAGGGTTATCCTATGAGGTGCTAGTTGTGTCATACGGAACCTTTTCTAAGCAGTAGAAATTGGAGCATGGTCACAATGCCTCAATAATCATTGTTGTTTGTGTTGTATTCTTGGCCTTTACTAAACAGACCTTTGGCCTTCTGAAGTAGGCCATGTCATCGGGGAACCATTCAGTTCTGGGGAAGACCTGGCCATTCTTAGAAGGAATTCCATCTGCAGCCCCCTCCAAATAGCGCAGGTGCTTGTTGCACGTCAGCCGACCCCCCCTCCCTGGCAAGAGGCCACTCAATTCACTTAGATGGCAGGCTACAATTTAACATGTTTCCAAGAAGCCAGTGGCACCACCATTAATAAAAGAAGGGACCCGCTTTGGTTTAAACACCCAGAACAGATTTGGTTCATGAGTAACAATAGAAGGTAAGTGTGATAATCTGCTGCCCTGCATGCCCAACATTATGGGCCTACTTCAGAGGTACAGGGACATGGCATCCTGCCACCTCCACTCAGAAACTCCACAAGGCCACAGATCATGTGTGTGTGGCGCCAGGCCTTCTTAGAAGACAAACACTGTCGGGAACACTAGCCAGACATGCTAGAGCCAACCCTATTGCCCTACGGTCTATATTCTCTCCATTTTAAAACACACACCGGAAGAATGTTGCTTTACAAACCAGCCTTTGCCAACGCCATGTCATGTAACTAATGCTTTGTCTCTGAGATATGGGCACCATCTGGTTGACAAATAGTACATGTACATCCCTACGCCACACTACACAATCACTGACGCCCAGAACATGTGGGTAGCCATGCACTCACTGATGCCAACCATCATATGAGTACATAGCCACAAAAAAACCTTCCTTCTACACATCGTTCCTTCAACACATAGGAATCGTTCTATACAATACCATACAATGAAAAGGATTCATGTGGTTAAGGGTTGGAAGTGGATAACCCATACTTACTATCCTCAGAGGTACAGACCTAATGCCACTCTGACAGCCAGCTGATGGCCAACATGCCACAGTGGCCTACAGTCTGTCTGAAGCCTAGCATCTCCTTCAACAACATCTCCCTCTCTACAATCACACATTGGTCCTGAGGGACAGATCCCCTTCCCCAGGAGCCATTAAGCCATACCGTGAACAAGGCTGGCCGATACATGAGAACCATCGTTGAGAGCTGGGCGGCTGGGTGCTGTCTAGTTTGGAAGTTTCACATTTCTCAAGAAAGGTCCTGTCGTGACTACCTCTCCGTGACTATTGTATGTCAGGATGGGATATTGCGGGGACACTGTGGAGGAGTGGACCCATTCAATCATCTCATTGAACAGTGGCTTTTAATTGGKTAAGATATATCCTAGTAGCCCTTTYCTGCAGTCAAATGACCTAGTGGGCTCATGGTTGGAATGTTATTCATCTTTTTTATCATTTCATAATTAATAAACATTATTATTTTTTAAACTGCAGAAAGTCCGGTGTTTCCATGTCCAACGGTTTTGTTATATTTCAGTCTTCTGTGATGTCTATAAAGTGTAATATTGGGATGCAAACTCAAAATATCTATATTTTTTTGCCCATAACCATGTGTGTGAGTTGTATTATTTTCTTTCAAGTAGATTGTGACCCTGATTTATCCCACTGCAGTAAAAGGTTRATAKAATTTTATTTGGTATCCTTTCAGAACACTAGCTAAATGGCCCGGCTGTTAAGGTAACATAATTTGTTGATTTGMGTGCTAAGCTGATAATTGGGAAAGCTGGGAACGATGGACAGTGTTCATTTATATGATCTGATAACACCACAGAACGCTTTGCTGAGAACACTGAACTAACAGAGGGTGACCAGTAGCGTTCCAAATGAGTCACATAATGAGGCCCAGAGCACTTGATTTGTCCCATTTGATCCCAGCGCAACAGCCCCAGTACTGTCTGTCCCCCCATAAGCCATCTATTAATCAAGGAGACACGCGCAGCTGTTTGACACCCCCCGTTCCTCCCTCTCAGGGCCCGCCCAACCCAATAGAGCAGATAAAAGGATTCTTCACGGTATTACCGCATGCCCCCCCCCCACCCACCGTCCCCCACCGTCCCCGACAGAACAGGTGTTCACTGGTGTGACGTCACCCTCACAGACCCCAAGGCTGACTGTCAACCCGGTTATGTCGGCTGCAGGGACCAGCGCAAATGGTCAGGACCTCTTATCAGTTGCTTTATTTCATTACCCATCAGTATGTCTTTTCTGAGATCTTAAGATTTCAACTTTCAATGAATGTTAAACCAGTCTCAATGAGCATTCAACCAGTCTCAATGAATGTTAAACCAGTCTCAATGAGCATTCAACCAGTCTCAATGAATGTTAAACCAGTCTCAATGAGCATTCAACCAGTCTCAATGAGCATTCAACCAGTCTTTTCAATGTTTCCAATGCGCAGTCGGCACAATATTTTGGAAAGGCATTTTTTTGCAGCGCTATAAACTAGTGCTCTACTGCCCTCCACTGGTTTGAAACTCCAATGGAATAAAACACGATTTACGTTTGGAACTGGCACATTTAATTCAACACAGCGAATAGTGTGCTTAACTGTGACAGATACATAATATGGTCTGCACTTTGCAGAGACTGTGAGTTTTATCAACCGTCTCATAAAAACTGAATTACAAACTCTCAAGGGRAAGTATGACGTCATGGTGTGTATTACAGCATGATGGGGCTCAGGACACAAAATGTCTACCTCCACGTCATACTTTTCTGATTCCACATACCCTTCCATCCTAGACATTATTGTGAACAGCTGAAAGTCTTTACTGATAAATAACATGCTTAACAATAGAAATGTAATTGACCACAAACCAGTAGGTCAAAACAAAGGCTTTGGGTAACAGTTCCTTATACTTCTCCCTATTGCCAATGATTTGCTACCACTCAAATATTATTTTCAGATCATCAGGCTTTCCACAATCTTGCTCCTCGAGTTCACCCTTACAAAAAAAAACATTTTMAAAATCACTTGCTTTTCAGACACGTGAACACACCTGTGAATAAATKACGTGATTTTTAAAGTAAAAAATTCACCACTTCCAACTATGTCTGGTCTTCGTCCTCCCATCCAGGATCAACAATGCTTATCTTCAGAGGCAAACCAGCAGTGGGGTGCAGGAACAAATGTTACAAAACTTGCAACTGGAAAAAAGGCAGCGAAAGCAAAGGCCAAGGTAACACAACCAAAGACAGGAAAGAGGGAGTAGTTTTATTTCATTGAGTATCTGTCACGATCGTCGTAACTTTGGATAGAGGACCAAGGCGCAGCGTGATAGAACGACATCTTCTTTTATTTATGAAGACGAACAAAAACAACAAACAGACGACCGTGAAGCTATTCAAAGAAATAGTGCTGACACTAAACACTACACATAGACAATTACCCACAATAGCCTACTGGATATGGCTGCCTTAAATATGGCTCCCAATCAGAGACAATGAATGACAGCTGTCTCTGATTGAGAACCATTCAGGCAACCATAGACTTACCTAGACACCTACACTCAACACAAACCCATACACTCTACCAAAAMCCCCTATACCATACAACCACCCAAGACGAGACAAATACACACAAACATCCCCCCTGTCATACCCTGACCTAACCAAAATATTACAGAAAACAAAGAWAACTAAGGCCAGGGCGTGACAGTATCATAAAATGGGATCCATTCATAATTAATTTGCTCTTGCAATATTTCGTTTCGTTGTCAATTCTTTTGGGTTTATGTTTTGCTTTCAATATAATTATTTTGGTTTGCAATACTAAGGATGTTGCTCTCGACTTCAGAAGCTTTGCTTGATATYAATGGCATAAAAGTAACTCACGCACTAGAGGATTCCACCATTCTAATAACCCTATTACTCTATTAAAGGTGTTTCAAGCTGCCATCCTTAATTGAAACATTAACAAATGGGMCWCCCCGCCACAGTTTCGGTAAAAAGCTGAGGGATGGGACTAGAGAAATGCAACCACTCTCAAATCCATAGACTACAAATACGGATGCAGGGACTGATATTCAAATTATAGTTTTAACCATGTTTTTAGGCTAAGCAGTGTACGTTTATATTTACAAAAATTGCTCATTTGTCATGCGTATTTTTGCAAGGGAAGGCCTAGCCTATAGCTCARTGGGATAATACAGTCTTATGTTATGGTCCAAATGTCCATGGGCTGATTCAGGCATAAGGGCATAGTGTCAATGTCCATGGGGTGATTTGGGAATCATGATCAGGTGGAATGACAGTCACAGATGTGTCGTGGGGGCCATTAATGACRTTGCTTGATTGATTGAGCTTTCAGTAAACATTGCAGTGGAGTACATAGATAGGCAACTTTAAGCTTCCTCTTGACCCACTGGAACAGCTTGTCCCACTACTATGTCTGGGTCCAAAGGTCGCCCCAGTCAGATCATTTTTGGGAGCAGTTTCTATTCATGAAACTCGGAAATATCATGTTAAAAATAAAATTATATTATCCCACGAGACCAAGTTGAACATCTGTTTCCAGTAGACACGCCAATAATAAGGTTATTTATTACTTTACAAATGTAAGAAAGTTCATAACAGCATGACTACATTTACATATAATTTATAAGCTTAGACCAAAAAATAAGAGAGCAGTCAGATTGTAAATGTCTGTTTAGGCCTACGTGGGGAACCCTTGATTCACCTCCTTTCCTTTACAGAGCCTGAAGTATCAACTACTCTTTACCTTGAACTTTGCACATTAGATTTTCTTGTCACCGGGGTCAGACCAGCCAGCAACATGCAAACTTTCAAACTCCCTCATAGATTGCAGGAGTGCAGCACTGACAGGCTTGGAGTACGAGCAAGCGGACGAGGCGCCAGTCGACAGGTGAACAAGGCAACAGAACATCCAGCATGGTGGGAAGGAGACGTGGCTCCAGAGCCAACAGCGGACCACACCAGCCCCAACAGCAACGCAGTGGGGGACCCCGCAAGGTGAGTTAGACTACCTATAGGAGGTTTATCAAACGGTTAATTTAATATTTTTTTTGCATATAATGTCTAATCTCTGCCAGGTCTGARGTGATTTACTGTCAGAGACTACTGATCCACATTTTGAGCCTATTTTTCAGTACTTCATTCTCAATGACAAACCCTATATGCAGCCAGCATTGCTGACTCAGCAAATGTTGCATTTTCTACAATTCTATATTTGATCTATCATTACTAGTAAACATAGTGTAGCCAACAACAGTCAATTATTATGTTGCTCTGGAAATAAGTATTGTGTAATATGATCTTATTGTATGCTTTAGTGAATCTGTGTACAGTATGGGAGTGCATGCGTCGAAGGTAGGCTATACCTGACTCTGTTCCCCAGTGTATTGTATAACATAGGCAGCTACAAACGATTCCTCAATAAATGTCATGGTACTGTCACTGTTGTAAATGTCGTAATGTTAAAGCATTGTGGTATAGCTCTTCGCATGGTAAATTGATCTCTACCTTCAATKAAAACTTTTTCTTCCGCAGGGATTGAAGTCAATTCTTAAATCATGTACAGATGTCAAACAGCTCAGAGTTCAAAGTATACTGACAACTCTACAGATAATTCCTAGCAACCATATACACACCCACTAGCCCTCACATGCAGATATAAACACTAATGACGCCAGAAATTCCTTACATATCCAAACACTTATTACAGCCCCGATGATTTCCATCACTGTAAACATAAAATACTTTACTTATAGAGTATTTATTATSCCCAAATCATTTATGTACCGATATCCCCTCCCATGAGGTAGGTTAACTCTTTCTGTGTCATCTCAGACTCTGAGGGAGCCAGCATTATTTGCCAAGAAAACAGGATATGAGTCAGAAGTTCCTCATGAAAAGATGACCATCGCCCAGGCCAAGAGAGGCACGCCAGGTCAGTCTTCATTACAGGTCTCCACAGGCCAGACCAATCACAGACCAGTCAGACTGATCATAGGTCAGTTTCACCACCAGTTTTATCAATCCTCACTGGGAATATTGAAGGATGGACAGCGGAAGAGAAGAGATAAGGGCCAGTCAAGAGAGAGTCAGAGGGATGTGAACGTGAGAGGTGAGAAGAGGAGAACGCAGCGAGACATCGATACAGTTATTGTTTTTGCTTTTCTTGTAGCAATCCGGCCGGTGCGAGTCTATGCCGATGGGATCTTTGACCTCTTCCACTCTGGACACGCKCGTGCTCTGATGCAAGCAAAGAACTTGTTCCCCAACACACATCTCATAGTGGGAGGTAAATCATATCTTTTGAATTTCAAGTGCCTTTCAAAGACTGTACAAACAAGCATGTACATAAACCACACACAGAGAGAGTATGCCATTGTGTGTCTGTCCTTGCAGTCTGCAGTGATGAACTCACACACAAGTATAAGGGCTACACGGTGATGACAGAGTCGGAGCGCTACGAAGCCCTGATACACTGTCGCTATGTGGATGAGGTGGTACGGGACGCTCCCTGGACCCTCAGCCCTGACTTCCTGAAGAAACACAAGGTCGGCACTTCTGGGTCATATACAGTACACCACTCAATATTACAAACCATCTGCATTGCTTGYGGTTCTGGGTTTCAGGCTGGGGTTTCTGTATAAGCACTCTGTGACATCTGCTGATGTAAAAGGGCTTCATAAATATATTTGATTTGATCAGTCCTAAAATCTGATACAGATGTACATAGCCCATGTCCCTTTTTTCCACATAAAATCATTTTAGTGCTATTCTGGGATTTCMCCAGATTGACTTTGTGGCCCATGACGATATCCCATACACCTCTGCAGGATCAGAGGATGTCTACAAACACATCAAGGAAGCAGGTAAACAAATCTGCTCTGAAACAGACATGAACTTGTAGCCATTTGAGATTGTGTCTCTGTGTGTTTGCTGAGCTACCGACCGCCTATTCCCTTACCTGTGCCATCTTGGCTGAGCTGTGTTCTCTCTGTTGGGTCTCAGGGATGTTTGTGGCCACACAGAGGACAGACGGCATCTCTACATCCGACCTCATCACCAGGATAGTGAGAGACTATGATCTTTATGTCCGACGCAACCTGCAGAGAGGCTACACAGCCAGAGACCTCAACGTTAGCTTCATCAGGGTATGAATGACCTAATCACCTAATTAACTTCGAACAATTAATTAAGTTGGAATAACCATTTGTTACAATAATTTGTATTTGAGGAAGTGAAATGGTTGTTACAGTGTTGGTGGTTGTGGTTGATAACAAAAGACCACTTTTAGTTGATGCCTTATAGCCGACCACTTGACTTGTCATACATAGACTGTTCTCTCTGCTATCGCACGGCAAACGGTACCGGAGCGCCAAGTCTGGGACCAAAAGGTTCCTGAACAGCTTCAACCCCCAAGCCATAAGACTGCTGAACAGTTCATCAAATGGCCACCGGACTATTTACATTGACTTTATTATTTTATTTTTAATCTTTATTATTTGCACTGACTCTCTTGCACTGGCTCTATGCACACTCACTACTCTACCCACACACTGACACACTGACACACACACACACACACACACAGACACACTTTCACACTTCACATACACTGGTGCTACTGTGTTTATTATCTATCCTGATTGCCTAGTCACTTTTACCCTTACCTACATGAACATACTGTATTACCTCAACTACCTCGTACCTCTGCACATTGACTCAGTACTGGTACTCTTTGTATATAGCCTCATTATTGTTATTGTGTTACTATTTCCTTTTTTTTTAGCAAATATTTGTCTTACTTTCTAGCTCTGCATTGTTGGGAATGGGCTCATGAGTAAGCATTTCAAGTAGTCTACACATTTGATTTATTCTGCAGGAGAAGAAAATCCGTCTGCAGAACCAGGTGGATCGTATGAAGGAGACGGTGAAGACAGTGGAGGAGAAGTCCAAGCACTTTGTGTTCAAGGTGGAGGAGAAGAGCCATGACCTCATCCAGAAGTGGGAGGAGAAGTCACGGGAGTTCATTGGGAATTTCCTGGAGTTGTTTGGTCCAGATGGAGCGTGGGTGAGTTTACCTTTAGCCCACAATAGATACCATAGTAGGAAGTGTTAACGGTCAATAGGGGAAGATAGTTAGTATTGATCTCATTCCTCTAAGCAAGTGACCACTCATTATGAACAAGTAGCTTAGTAAAGCAACACTTACTTGGACAAACAAAAAACTATTAATTCACTCTTTCTCGCCCTCTATCTCTCCCTCTATCTCTCCCTCCCTATCTCTTGCTCTCTCACTCTCTGTCCTGCTCTCTCTCTCTGTTGCTCTCTCTCTCTCTCTCCGAGCAGCATGTGATCCAGGAGCAGAGTGGGCGCATGCTCCAGGCCCTGTCACCCTACGCGTCACCCGTTGCCTCGCCCCGTGGCTCCCCCAGTAGCAGCCCCACCAGAGGGCGCTCCCCATCGCCCCCCTCCTCTCCCACATCCCCTTCCTCCCGATCCCCTCGTTCCCCTCATTCCTCTTCCACCTCCCCTTGTAAGGGTGCCTCTGCCCGTCCCTTAACCTCCCTCAGCAGCACGAGTGAGGGGGATGACGAGTAGAGATGGCACTGTCATTCCCAAACAAACACAAACACTCAGTGTACACAGTTACTTTGTGCACTTCGTGTATGTAAGATGTCRCCCACAGTTTACCATATTTGTGTTATTTGATTGTGTATGTTGTTAAGGTAACTGAATGCACTGTGGCATCTCAATCAGTGACTCACTCCATTCTCACTTCTAATTCCTGTACCACACAAAAACATAAAAATAATACCACTTTCACTGTCTCCATTTTGCATCAACCAGGCTTTATTTTTCTTTCGAAATACTTAGTGAAACGCTCAAATTTGCATTCAGTTGTCTATGATATGCAGTAAAAACAAAACATTTCACACATTTTCTTTTAAAAATACACTGTTTCTATGAAATATTAAATACAAAACAATCATTTCTGAGAGTATTTTGTCATGCAATAAGTAATCTAAAGTAAGATATCTCAATTTATTTAGATATTGTTCCATGCATTTCCTAAGCATCCAAAGTGATTATAATCTCTTATAAACTTACAGTACCAAATTGCATCATCATGCATTCAAATACCATCCTGAGTAACATTTTATGTCACATGTCACAAACACATACATACATACTAACCTAATCCCTTTTTCTAAGCCGGGAAAATGCCCACTGSGTTAATCTATTGAAAACCATTGCACACTGCCAAAAAATGATAAACTAATATTCTTGTTTCACACAGTATACTGTTACGCTAGGCAAATATTTGCATTAAGGGAAAAAGTACATTATTTCCTGTGGTGTCACTCCCACGTGACACTTATTAAACCTAATAACAGAGTCATGCTATCTGACGGAGGTGGTCACCAATCGCGATCTGCTACCATGGAAACTGTGGTCAATAATAACATACCAGCAAACAATGAAATAAAGATGATCTGGATTAAAACTGTTTTGGCTTTACCTGCCTGATGGAAATAAATMTGTTACCTGTTGAGACAATATTTCAGTCAGTGCTGTGCTTTAGTTCTGTGCTTCACTGTAGGAGTGGAAGGTAACTTAATTTGTCTGTCATGTGACTAGACATGACCTATGGCATGCAGCGTTGCCTGAGGGCCACACTCAAGAGTTATTTGATCTTGTACTTGGCTGCATCACGTGGGTCACTGCTAGGGTTGCTCCAGTCATCTGCCTCAGGGCCAGTCTGGTAATGTCTCCACGCTGACTTGTTGAAGACGGGGAGACGTTCAAAGGACTCACTGGACAGAGCCTGGAGGTCAGTGAGAAACAGATATAAAACCACAGCCAGATGATAATGACAATATGCTACTTAACTAAACGCAAGTCCTTAACGCACCTTCAGATAGATGACAGCGTCTGTACCCACCCCCTCCATGGAGTAGAGGTTCAGGTCTCCTTGGAAGTAACGTGCATAWAGTCGAGAAATGGGGAGACCATACCCAAAGCCAGCCTAAGGACGGAGAAGAAAGAGTGGTTCATACTACAAACTGTGGGTCAATAGACTGGCCGCGTCATGAAAAGTTGCGTGCGCAGTTCCTCGTCAGAAACCAGCTCTTCTCTACTAGCAGTGGATATGATAACATGCAACGTCTATAACGTCGCTATGTCATCAGAGGATTGATTACCAAGCCAGAAAAGCAAGGTCAAATATCACAAATAGAGCTAGATAAAGCCAGAAGAATAATATACTTGTTGAATATAGATAGCTATAGCCATCCGTCTGGTCTGTTTTCATGGWCATCACTCACTCCCTGTTAAGTTTGTCAAGGTCCCAGCATCAGTGTTAGCTATCTTGCTACAGAACTTTTTGGTGCCGGGACGCACGTGCATCACTCGAACATGATGCTTGCTTGTAAACAAWWWWWTKTCTCTATACACCTATTTGSGATGTGTTACCAGTGGTGCAGCCTGAGTTCCATTTCCTGGTTCAAGGCTCGGGGTGGGCGCGGTGGAGTACATGTAGCTAAAGAGCTTGTCAATCTTCCTGAGGGGCACGCCCCCYCCTCTGTCACTGATCTGAGGGGAGAGGACAGGTGTGTGTGAGAACCTTGATGAGGTCATGTAAAAACACCAGACCGGTGTCCGTGCCAGTAACAGACCTTGATAGAGAGGTCTTCCTTTCCAAGCGTCACCATGGCCTTCACTGGGGGGAGTCCAGCACTACTGTTCTCATGGAGCTCCACTGTGGCCCGCATTGAATTCTACATAGTCATTCAATAAACATKAATGAATACACATAACTCAGTTGGAACGTATAAATACAACAGGATACAACCAATGATGATACACACATACATGTTACACACCTACAGTGCATTCGGAAAGTATTCAKACCCCTTGACTTTTTCAACATTTTGTTACGTTACAGCCTTATTCTAAAATAAGTTAACCTATTTTAGAATAAGACTAACGTAACAAAATGTCGAAAAAGTCAAAGGGTCTGAATACTTTCCGAATGCACCGTACACTACAAATTAGGACCAGTTAATTGATAGCCTAGAGAAGCTTTCGTTCAGTACAACATAAATGCCAGTCACCTTGAAGAGCTCAAACAGCGTATGGAACAGGTGAGATGGAACATAAACCACCTGGATAGCCTTCGAAGAGGCCTTGGCTGAGGAAAGAGACATGTATGTTAATGTGAAATAAAGGCAATCAATATGTATCAATTGTTCTCTGTTCACATATCATTACAGTAGTCATGTTTCACGTAATATCACACGAAATAGATTTCCATTGGATCTGCTGCGTCTCCTCTGTTTACATTTGCAGGTTCGACAGGAGCCAACGGGAAACTCTGAGATGAGGCCAACTTTCCATTCCAGATGACTTTTTCCATTACAGCTAATAAACCTGCCAAATCCTAACCAAGAGCTTAGCRCATACTCAGACGTTTACAATCTAAGCGCCAGTGCCTTCTATCCTACCAATATTGCATTATAGACATGCTACCAKCCTTCATATAAGCAAATGGCTCCGTACAACAGCTTATAAATGCATAGACGGCTATTCCTCTTTTATAATGCATACACAGGTGGCTCAGCGTGTTTAATTACATTTCAACTTACAATTGTACTCTTCTATGTTCAGCTCAGGGGCGACCATGTAGTACTGCTCACAGAGCATCTTAGCGGTCTCATAAGCATCTGTAAAAGACAGTAGCATAGAAACACAGAGGAATAATGTTATGCGGCACKGTCTTCAACTTTGACCAAATATCCGCCTCACTTTGAGAGAAAAAGTAGTAGAGCTAGGTTTTACACAGTCAGACGTAACAAATAACAAAAAAAGATATATAGAAATGTACAAATTATAAATTTGTGATATCGGTATTTAAATACAATAAAAAATWATAAWAATTAAATACAGTAATATGAGATCTRTATGTAAAACATTTGCCATTTTTGTCAGTTAGCAGATGCCCTTATCCAGAGTGACTTGCAGTAAGAACATTCATCTTAAGATGAATAATATTTTACACACACACGAAGGTGTTCTCCATTCCAATAATATCATCATCCGCGACATCTCAAAATCATTATCCCGACTGGTGTGCACTGGGCTATTCTACAAACAGAGCCTGGTGGAAAGTCCCCCTCTCCTCTCGTACAGACATGCACAATCAGGGACGTGCTGGTCCATTCTATCCCGAAGCCTGACCATACAAACTGGTTATCTCTACAACGGAACTATAAGTGTGGACGATGTGCTCGATGTAACAACACGGCAAACAGTAAATACTTCACACACCCTCTTAACAGGCCGAACGTTCTACCAGAGACAGTTCATAAATTGTAACATTGTGTAAATGCTTAAGGGACTGTAAAGCCTGCGGGCCAAACAGAAAGATATTTCAAAATAAGAATATCTGAACACAAAACAGGGATCAGCACTGGCAATATTGAACATGCTATGGCAAACCACTACTTAGAAGCAAAACACGGCCCATTGTCCTCTTTGGTGGCCTGGAACAGGTCTATCAGAGCTGGCATGGTCCCTAAAATGCTCTCCCAACGAGAGATGTTTTGTATTGAGAGGTTAAACACCGTGCATCCKCTTGGTCGAAACAATTATTTCTCATTCACACTATTCTTGTATATATGGCTGCGCTGTCATTTGTATGCTCATGTAGGCTATATTTTCATACATTCAATCACAATCTTTCTCTCTAAAAATAGATGTCTATTCTTCATACCCCAAGGCATCTATTTTTGTAGGCTTTATTGTGTACTAGGAAGTAATTCATTGCGCTAAAATATCTCAAATTTCCGACATCATCATGATACCTAAATGCAATTTTTCGARTTTATTCTGCTGATCTGTGTATTTGTATGTAGAGTATATTGTAACAATTGTTTGTTGACTAATAGTTTGAGTACCGCTATGCACCGCCATCGCACAGTTGTAGGCAATTATAATGATCACCTAGGCACCTGCATAAAAAATCATGTCTTTGGCACATCTCTTGATGCTCTGATGAAGGCATAACTGCCAAAATGCGTTAGCCTACCAGGACTAAAATAAAATATTTTTGGGGAGTTCCACCGTTTCCCAATGTTCTTGAACCTGAGATTTAATTTGACGCCATTGCCACATATGGCAGAGCACCCAGCTAATAAAGTGAGATAGTGCACCTGTTACCCACTCCACGTGAAGGTACCCAAAAGCAATAATTTCTGATGAAAAAACACAAATGTGAAGAATGTGTGGATATAGCGTTTTGGAAAGAAACTCTTCATATACAGTGCATTCGGAAAGAATTCAGACCCCTTGACTTTTTCCACATTTGGTTACGTTACAGCCTTATTCTAAAATGGATTCAATTTGTTGCTTTTCTCATCAATCTACACACAATACCCCATAATGACAAAGCAAAATAAGGTTTTTAGAGTCTTCTTGGGTATGACGCTACAAGCTTGGCACAACTGTATTTGGGGAGTTTCTCCCATTCTCCTCTGCAGATCCACTCAATCTGTGTCAGCTTGGATGGGGAGCATCACTACACAAGCTATTTTCAGGTCTCTCCAGAGATGTTCGATCCGGTTTCAAGTTCGGGTTTGGCTGGGCCACTCAAGGACATTCATAGACTTGTCCCGAAGCCACTCCTGCGTTGTCTTGGCTGTGTGCTTAGTTAGGGTCGTTGTCCTATTGGAAGGTGAAACTTCGCCCCAGTCTGAGGTCCTCAGCGCTCTGGAACAGTTTTTCATCAAGGATCTCTCTGTATTTTGCTCCGTTTATCATTCCCTCGATCCTGACTAGTTTCCCAGTCCCTGCGCTGAATAACATCCCCCTAGCATGATGCTGCCACCATCATGCTTCACCGTAGGGATGGTGCCAGGTTTTCTCCAGACGTGACGCTTGGCATTCAGGCAAAGAGATTCTCTTGGTTTCATCAGACCAGAGAATATTGTTTCTCATGGTCTGAGAGTCCTTTAGGTGCCTTTGGCAAACTCCAAGCGACCGTCATGTGCTTTTACTGAGAAGCGGCTTCCGTCTGGGCACTCTACCATAAGGCCGATTGGTGGAGTGCTGCAGAGATGGTTGTCCTTCTGGAAGGTTCTCCAATCTCCACGAGGAACTCTGGAGCTCTGTCAGGATGACCATCGGGTTCTTGGTCCACTCCCTGACCAAGGCCCTTCTCCCTCGATTGCTCAGTTTGGCTGGCGGCCAGCTCTAGGAAGAGTCTTGGTGGTTGCCAAACTCTTCCATTTAAGAATGATGGAGGCCACTGTGTTCTTGGGGACCCTCAATGCTGCTGAAATTTGTTGGAACCCTTCCCCAGATCTATGAATTGATACAATCCTGTCTCGGAGCTCTACGGACAATTCCTTCGACCTCATGGCTTGGTTTTTGCTCTTGACATGCACTGTCAACTGTGGGACCATATATAGATAGKTGTGTGCCTTTCCAAATCATGTCCAATCAATTGAATTTACCACAGGTGGATTCCAGTCTCATAGCAAAGGGTCTGAATACTTACGTAAATAAAGTATATCAAAGAAATGTTGTCATATAAACCTGTTTTCRCTTTGTTATTATAGGGTATTGTGTGTAGAATMATTTAATCCATTTTAGAATAAGGCTGTAAYGTAACAAAATGTGGAAAAAGTAAATGGGTCTGAATACTTTCCAAATGCACTGTACTCTTTATTGAATACAGTTTGAATAAGTTGATGTTTCCCTGATGCAGTCTGACTCAAAGTTGCTATTTGTCAAGCATTAGGACCAGTGGTATTCTGCTCACCTTTCACCACCTCAGGGACATTGCAGGTAGGATCAATGCCTCCTATGTGCTTGGGATGGGAGGTGGTTCTGTCATCACCAAAAAGGAGTGCTGAAACAAAGTCTCACCTGATCAAGATCCTCATCAACATCAACTATAAAATCCAAGTCATACACATGCACTATTTTTACACAACATCCGGCACACATATATAAATAGCTGTATTGGCTGGTCATGTCACTTACTGTGCTGGTTAATGAGCATGCGGAAGGATATCCTGTTGGTGTAAAAGCGATCCAGGAAGTACTGAACGTTGCTGCTGATAAAAGGATCAAAGCCAAACTTCTGCTTGTACTCTATGACACCCTGGGCCATGGTGGGGACCACTTCACTGTGCCTGTTACGGATTTTGACCAGGGTGTCTAGAAAGCTGTTCCAGAGAAATATGGTGTGAGCACTCTCAGAAGTCTCAGTGCCGTCTGAAGTCTCAGTGCCGTCTGAAGTCTCAGTGMCGTCTGAAGTCTCAGTGCCGTCTGAAGTCTCAGTGCCGTCTGAAGTCTCAGTGCCGTCTGAAGATGTGGTGGGTGCCTGATGCGACTATGTACATGTCAACTCACTCGTTTAAGGTGCGGCTGTCCTCTGGACCCCTGTGTTCATAACCCAGCAGCTCTTCAAAGCTCTGTATGTACCTGAAACACAAAGACCACAGCACACTGTCAGACCCTGGCGTACACCCAGACGGATGTCACCATGCATCCCAGAATACTGTGCTTACAGTCACCCCGGAATCAGTACAGAGGGACAGAGGTTCTCACCAACTGTGCACAAGCTTGACGGACGGCTGGATACGCAGGTCACTGGGTAACAGGTTGATTTCCTTCATGGTGTTGGCCCCCCGCACCGCAAGCTCCTTACGCAGGAACACGTAGGAGGTCTTCTCACATGCATTCTCCCTACCTGTGGAAAAACATGGGGTCAATAAACTGGTGACTGGTAGCAGACCAATACTTGTGCTGTGTTCATTTGACAGAGGTTGTAAACAAGATTATATCAACAGACCTCTCATGCATGTCAGTTGGAACTTTCAAAATGTCTGTCTCAGAAACACCTGAATTCTTGGAGMTTTCCACATCTGCCTCATTTGATGGAAGTTTGTGACAAACCACTGACGGATGTTTGTATTAGTGCAATAGGACATAAGTACATATGAGGACACTGAGGTCTGGTCAACATTTAGCCAGCAGCTTACCACCCTGCATCCCACTTCTGGCTTGCTTCTGAAGCTAAGCAGGGTTGGTCTTGGTCAGTCCCTGATGCTACTGGAAGTGGTGTTGGAGGGACAGTAGGAAGCACTCTTTCATCTGGTCAAAAAAAATAAATCATAATGCCCCAGGGCAGTGATTGGGGACATTGCCCTGCGTAGGGTGCCGTCTTTCAGATGGGACGTTAAACAGGTGTTCTGACTCTCTGTGGTCACTAAAGATCCCATGGCACTTATTGTAAGAGTAGGGGTGTTAACCCTAGTGTCCTGGCTAAATWCCCAATCTGGCCCTCATACCATCATSGCCACCTAATTATCCCCAGCTTMCAATTGGCTCATTCATCCCCCTGTACCTATTCCCCAGGTCGTTGCTGTAAATGAGAATGTATGTTCAGTCAACTTACCTGGGGGGGGGGGAATCGAAATATTGCTCCCAGCGTTGATCACAACGCTTATATTCTTGATCTAACTCTGTCCTCTCGCGGCACAGGCAGTGGGCCTGAGACGTGAAACAAACTACCCGAGCTCGCAGTCGGCTCAAGTAKGCAACTAAAGACACTGCTGACAGTGTGTTTGTGAGATGTCCGRACAAAAGGCCATTTTAAAACCGTCGCGTGACTCCTGCCATATCTACAGACATCCCCCAAACCAACAAAAACTGACTCTATGAGAATGAGTGCACAACTGGCAAACAGTCATTTATAGATTGCCCATKTCAGCCAGTCAGGTGGCTAGCTGCCGCCAGCGGCTTTTATTGCAGTAACGTTGAATGGCTCTGGCTAGYATTACTTAGCTTCTTACTTCATCCTTCTATCTGGCTAACATTAAACAGAGCCTCTCAGCACTAGCAGAAAATACGCTACTAAGTTCTCATAATAACGTTGTTATTGGTGAGGCTGAGGCAGCTGCAACGCATGGAGGAGGAAGCAGAGGAGACAAGAGAGAGAGGAAGCAAGCAGAGAGAGAGATTAGTACAGTGGCTACAAAAGTTGCGGTCGGGGCCCCGTTCCCCTGAGAAAATCTGTACTGATCGTATCAAACAAGTTAGGAACTTAAAGAAAGGAAGACGTGTTTTAATATGAACATCTGTCATCAAAATGCAAACAATAAAGTTCTATAAATGTCACGTGTCAGTGTGAATCATTTGTCATAACTCCCCCCTTTCAGAGGTATAACATTACAATTGTATAGTTAATAGGCCACGTGTTTGTAGATCGACTGATGTGAATGAACCTACAGCGGGCCAAGGTGATAAAGGCTGCTTTTTCCTGTTCTCCAAATAGCATTTWAAAAAATGTTTTTATTGTAAAGAAATGCAGTAAATGAGCTTCCAATATTATTATTATTTGCCAGTTACTCTATGAATATGGCTGCCACACATGCAGCAATAGGTCAGTGGCCAGTTCATATTGAGAGGCAGAACGACATGGAGCTATTTATAATGAGCTGCTGCTACGAACAGTGTTGTGCAACTGTGAGCCAAAAGTTTTGAGTGGACAGACAGAGAGCTTTCGGGTTGACCTTGAYAGTCCAGCTTGCACAGTTTGTTCTCTAAACTTAAGACACTTACTCTCACAGAGCACGTGGCTTACTGAGAGACTGAAGCCATCAATCTCTACACCGACATACAAACTATAGATTGACAGACAGTGGAAATGTATCAAGGCCTCTGTGAGACTGATGTCACATTACTTAAATGGAGGTGGCAGCTGATGTAACTATCTACTGTTTAGCAAAGCCACACTCAGGCATTATTGGGAAAGTAAGCGTTTTAAATATGAAGTACCGCAGTCCCATATATCGCGTAAACACAGTAATGTTCTTATTGCACACAAACGACAACATCTGAGGTCTATTCATTCCGCCGACTGTTGCAAAACGTTTCTTAAACTGAAACAAACGAAACGGAGAGGGACCTACTTGAATTAGTCCAATAGAAACTCTCGTCTGGCTATGTTGGCTTCCGTTAGGAAATGGTAAACGTTTTCAATATACACCTGTTCGTTAATTAAAGCCATCAGTTATTTTTTCAATCAAATGGCAACCCTGTGTCCATGACATTTAAACTCTTGGGAGTATTAATTTTATACTCACCAAAGTCCAGAAACTGCTTGATAGACATCGGCGAGGGAGAGAACCTCGAATAATATTCTATTTTCGATGTTACATCTTTTAGTAGAAAGTTGAACAGCCTCATGATTGCTTCAAGTAATCACGTTCTAATTGTCAACACACATACATATGAGTACAGTTGATGGCATAAGAACGATTTCCAAACAACCCCCTGTCTACTAGCATCGACCAATATAAACACTCAATACAAGTTACATGCTGATATCCCCTCCTTAGACGGTAGCCTCCCATGTTACTCTGATGCATTCGGAAGTAGTGTGTGTGTGTCTAATTCCGACCCACGTGACAGAACCTGCAACCTTATTGGCTGACAGAACCTCTCCCTTCACCAGAGTGATACAAATGTGCAATTGCACAGTTGGCATCAAAGTGCGCTTTTGTCTAGCTAGCAGGAACGTCACTGTAACTTCTTCAATGCCATTCGGGGGGAATTTATTGTTATGACTTTAGATGAGAATATATAATTATTGGTCATGTATACCTTCAGGGCTCTTGTTCAGACAAACTGAACATGCAATTCCATGAACAATACCGCGCCACTGTTTAAGAATAGCCGATGTTCTTCCAACTAATCTCGTAAGAAACGGAATGGATTCATCCAAATGTTATTTGGTAAACAGATAGCTTAAAGAAAATGTAATTGTCTGTTTCCCCCAGGCTGCTTGCAAATCACTCCAATACCATAGGAGGGCACGAAAAACTTGGACATTCGTCTTTATCCAAGCAGTACGCAATCCTCTCTCTCTCTCTCTCGCTCTCTCTCGCTCTCTCTCTCGCTCTCTCTCTCGCTCTCTCTCTCGCTCTCTCTCGCGCTCTCTCTCTCGCGCTCTCTCTCTCGCGCTCTCTCTCGCGCTCTCTCTCGCGCTCTCTCTCTCTACACACAATCAAATCAAAATATATGTGTAACTGTATAACGTCCCCTCGCCCCGACACGGGCGCGAACCAGGGACCCTCTGCACCCACGAAGCGTCGTTACCCATCACTCTACAAAGGCCGCGGCCCTCGCAGAACAAGGGGAACCACTACTTCAAGTCTCAGAGCAAGTGACGTCACCGACTGAAAGGCTGCTAGCGCGCACCACCGCTACCTAGCTAGCCATTTCACATCGGTTACATATGCATAAAGATTTAATACACTATATTTATTGATATGAATACAAAATACACATGTTATCCAACCATTAAGCCATTTTGGTTTATAAACGTATTTCCAAAACCCTCACATATCCAACTCCACATTGTAAAGGGTTGCGTCAATCGAATCTGGTATCAGGATAAAATGTGATTCAGAGTCACCGAATATACTTTAATTATATTTATTTAACACAAGTGATAAATGGTAAATGCAATTTTCGTATATACGCTCACTGTATCACCACGCAGGGTAAAGCAAGGAACTGACTGAAATAGTACAGACATCTTCTTTTATACTGTGACAGATGTATTCCAACTTTAGATTGGCCTGTCACAGGGTGGAAAAGAAGGAAGGGATACCAAGTCATTGCACACTGAACGCATTCTACCGAAATGCCCTCCAACCTTGTCTGGTCTGTGTCTCTGTCTGTGGTGAAAGGCCAAAGTGATGAGCTGATGCTCCGTTCCAAAAATATCGGGGGTCTTATTCTGGTGACATGATGTCGATGCTTGACTGCCATTTGACAAATACAAATAATCTTGTTCTTTTGTCCAAATAATCTCATAATTTTAGGCATACCCAAACGAGCTGTGGCTAGAGCGCACGTGCCAATACCAGAGTGGGCACATTCGCTATAAACACAATATCTATTGTGACAAAGCCATCAGTAGAGTTGAAAACGCGATGGAAACCCATTTAACTTGTATTTTTTATTCGGTATATGTGAATTTACCCTCAAAAGTCAATTGTATTTGCACTAGTAGCACTATTTTATCACGCACATACTTTTATCTACAACAAGTCAATTTGATGGAAACACATCTCTGGTGGGAAAATTCACATGTTTGATTTGCATATTTTAGAATATTCGCATGAAAATCTTGTCGCCAACAGGATGGAAACCTAGCTAGTGTAAATTTATATTTGTTTGGTAGTAAGGTTACTTAAAGCCTGTTGATACATCTCCTCTCACATCACAAACACACACACACACACCACACACACACACACACAACACACACACACACACACACACACACACAACACACACACACACACACACACACACACACACAACACACACACACACACACACAAAACACTCTCTCTCTCTATTCACTCCACCACAATCTCTCAGCAGCATGCTCCCACTGTATTGTGCCTGCAGGCTGATATTGGTGTTCTGGTCGTTGTCAGTCTCGTGGGGGTCGGAGGGCAGTGGGTCATAAGTGCGGCGGTACAACGCCCGGGTGACCAGGGTGATGATGAACATCTCCACAATCATTAGCTGCTGACTCAACACTGCAGACAGACAGATAGACACATACCAGACAGGGTTGGAGGACACAGATGTCATATTGATCAAGTAATGGCTCTCGTTTGGCCCTGTTTTGTCACTTACTGGTGCCACGGGCTCTAGAGGAGAAGGGCGGGGAGCAGGCAATGGTTCCATCCAAGGCCAGGACGTTAATAATGGCCGTCTGCAGCTGACTGAGCACCAGCACCAGCTATGGACACATGACCAGTGGCTTCATGAAGATACATCGAATATTAGGATGTAGGAACGGACACTGCCAGACCCAATCAGACAAAACATTCCACAAAGCCAAGGTCAAGGACTAAGTAAATGACAGCAGATGATGTATTCTCATCAATGGCACTTAGAAGAAGGCAGTTCCTTGACCAGCTGGTTGGTGCAGTAAGGTCAGACTCACCTGGTACATGGCATACTTAGGTATGATCCTGACGCTACGCAGTGTGTTGCATGTGTTCATGAACATGATGGCGACAGACCAAAGGGAGATGATGGTGAGAACCCCTATAAATGGGTTGATCCAACTCGCCGTGTTTGTGATCTCACTCTAAACATTGAGACATGGAGAAAGGTCAAAGAGGGTAGGTTATGCATAGTGGACCTACATGGCATGCCACCAGGCTCAGTTGGAAACGTAAGGTGTAGATGGGGTGTTTCTTTTTGCTGACAGGATTTTCACAAGAAGGAAGTTTATTACTTACATCAGAAATATCAAAGTTGCCGTTGGTCCACAATATTATGGAGAGGATTGAGAGAAGTGTCTTTAATATAGCATACTGAAGAGCCCCCAGCTTCAGCAGGAATAACATACGCCTGAATGAAAACAGCCCAGTTATTAACATGTTCTTACCACTGTATACATTACCAACACAAAGAATCATCTGGCCCAAGAGTGACCTGAACATGAGTCATCATGTGACCTGATTTATGTTGAAAGATAAAGTAATGTGACAATTTACATATCTTCATAATAATAATGATCATCATAACCAAACCAGTTTAGCTAAGATATTGCTGTTTGATGACAGACTCTGGTGTGCCACTGGTTACCGTGTGACYGGAATGCGGGGCAGGCAAGGACAGCAGCAGCAGCACGGTCCTGTACTGATCTTGAAGGTTTTCTTGTAATTGCGCTTCAGAAAGGTCTCGCTACCCCCACTCTCCTCTATCAGCATAATTAAGACCTTATACACCACCACTGCAAAGTACCTATAGAGAAAAGAAGAGTGTTTACTTGCAAGATACAGTGTACAGTGCCTTCAGAAAGTATTCACACCCATATCAATAATCTGTCACTATTTCTGAGGCTATATGATGTATTGTTCAGCAGATTTACTAGGTAATATGAATTTATTTGTTTTTATCTCATGATTTATTTGACATGCTATTAAATTGCTGGTGGGGGGTGGGGGGGATTTACAAAATATATATCTATACATGTATTGTATGAATCCTATGAATAGAAATAATAAAAATTGGATGTACATTTTTTTTTTTTAAATAAAGTATTCACACCCCTTCACTTTTTTCCAGATTTTGGTGTGACATCCTGAATTTAAAATCGATTAAATGTTGATTTTTTGTCACTAGCCTACACACAATACCCCATAATGTCAAAGTGGAATTAGGTTTTTCGAAAGTTTTACAAATGAATTAAAAGTGAAAAGCTGAAATGTCTTGAGTCAATAAGTATTCAACCCCTTTGTTATGGCAAGCCTAAAGTTCAGAAGTAAAAATTTGCTCAACAAGTCACATAATAAGTTGCATGAACTCACTATGTGTGCAATAATAATGTTTAACATGATTTTTGAATGACTACCTTATCTCTGTACCCCACATWTACAATTATCTGTAAGGTCACTCAGTCGAGCAGTGAATTTCAAACACAKATTYAACCWCAAAGACCAGGGAGATTTTTCAATGCCTCGCAAAGGGCACCTATTGGTAGATTGGTAAAACAAATTTGACATTGAACATCTCTTTGAGCATGGTGAAGTTATTAATTACACTTTGGATGGTGTATCAATACACTTAGTCACTACAAAGATACAGGCGTCCTGCCTAACTCATTTGCCGGAGAGGAAGGAAACAGCTCAGGGATTTCACTATGAGGCCAATGGTGACTTTAAAACAGTTATAAAGTTTAATAGTTGTGATAGGAGAAAACTGAGGATAGATCAACGACATTGTAAGAATTTGTTGTTAACTGACTTGCCTAGTTAAATAAAGGTTAAATAAAATTAAGATAAATAAAAAGATTGTAGTGACTCCACAATACTAACCAAAATGACAAAGTGAAAAGAAGGAAGCCTGTTCAGAATAAAAATATTCCAGAACACGCATCCTGTTTGCAACAAGGCACTAATGTAATACTGCAAAACATGTGGCAAAACAAATGAACTTTTTGTCCTGAATACAAAGTGTTATGTTTGGGGCAAATCCAATACAACAAATCACTGAGTACCACTCTCCATATTTGCAAGCATAGTGGTGGCTGCATCATGTTATGTGTATGCTTGTAACCGTTAAGTACTTGTGAGTTTTTCAGGATAAAAAATAAATGGAATGGAGTTAACCATAGGCAAAATCCGAGAGGAAAACCTGGTTTATTCTGCTTTCCACCAGACACTGGGAGATTAATTCACCTTTCAGCAGGCGAATAACCTAAAATACAAGGCTAAATCTACACTGGATTTGGTTACCAAGAAGACMGTGAATGTTCCTGAGTGGCCAAGTTGCAGTTTTGACATGACCTGAAAATGGTTGTATARCAATGATCAACAACCAATTTGACAGAACTTGAAGAATTTTGAAAAGAATAATGGGCAAATGTTGCACAATCCAGGTGTAGAAAGCTCTTAGAGACTTACCCAGAAAGACTCACAGCTGTAATCACTGCCAAAGGTGCTTCTATAAAGTATTGACTCAGGGGTGTGAATACTTATGTACATGTTTTAAAATATTTTACCTTTATTTAACTAGGGAAGTTAGTTAAGAACAAATTCTTATTTACAATGACGGCCTAGGTGCAGTGGGTTAACTGCCTTGTTCAGGGGCAGAAAGACAGATTTTTACCTTGTCAGCTCAGGGATTTGATCTAGCAACCTTTCTTGCACAACGCTCTAACCACTAGGCTACCTGCTGCTACCTGCTGCTACCTGCTGCCCCAGGTAAATTAGATATTTCTGTATTTCATTTTCAATAAATGTGCAAAGATTTATTGAAACATGTTTCCACTTAGTCATTATGGGTATTGTGTATAGATGGTTGAGAATATATATTTTTTGATCCATTTTTTTTTCAAGCTATAACACAACAACATGTGGAATAAGTCAAAGGGCTATGTACACACATAACGAGTGTGTGACCAACCTTCAAAACCAGTTAGTCTGCACATTCAACTTTTGTTTGTGTCCCAAAAAGTTTGTGTTTGTTTGTGTCATTTACTGTATTTCTGTGGATGTGGTCTGATCTCTGATCTTTCCCATACACTGACACAGCGATTAATGATTAAGAAACTGATTAAACTGTGGTCAAATAGTTGAGTGCATTAATTAAAAAGCCTCTGCTTTATGTCAGTGCTCCTTGCTATGGTTCCCTGTCAGCTCATTATTACAGGAGGAAGAGCACTGCATCTCTATAGTAAAGTATAGTACACATGTGTTTGCCTTTATAGGAGAGTATGTGAGAGAGAGAGAAAGAGAGAGAGAGAGAGAGAGAAAGAGAGAGAGAAAGAGAGAGTGAGAAAGATAAAGAGAGAAAGAGAAAAAAAGAGAGAGAAAACAAGAACAAGAGAGGAAGAGAAAAAGAGAGACAGAAGGGGAGAGAGAGCAGTAAGTACTGTGTGGGTGAGAGGAAACTTACGAATTAGAGGTCATATCTGTAAACATGGTTGCCCTTGGGATCCACATCCCAAAACAAGCCATGGTAGCAATGACCTGAAACAGAGACAGAAAGGGAAAGGAAAGGGAAAGGGGGAAACCTAGTCAGTTGTACAACTGAATGCATTCAACTGAAATGTGTCTTCTACATTTAACCCAACCCCTCTGAATCAGAGAGGTGTGGGGGACTGCCTTAATCGAATGATACGTTCAGCCATCTATTCACCGTCCACACGGTTCTAATTCATAAAAATACAACATCAAATAGTCATGACCAAAAATATGAACACAGAATGACAGACATTCTCATTCACATCTTGAAAAAGTTGTCATCAAGGCAAAGAGTGGCTACTTTGAAGAATCTCAACAACAAAAMAATTGGGATTTGTTTAACACTTTTTTGGTTACTACATTATTCCATGTGTGTTATTTCATAGTTTTGATATCTTCACTATTATTCTACAATGTAAAAAATAAAGAAAAACCCTTGAATGAGTAGGTGTTCTAAACCTTTTGACTGGTAGTCAAAATAGTTTCTTCTTGCGGTCAAAATGACCCCAGTTGGTAAATGATACATGTAAAATATGTTGCTAACTTGAGAGTTAAGTTACTGCAGTACATCAAACATTAAAAACCGTTTCCCGCGTCCCAAAAAACGTGTTATTATAACGTGCTTTAAAAATAACACCGAAATCTATAATGAATTTTTTATATTTAAAACCAAATACTTTGAATTTTACTCAAGTAGTATTTAACTGGCTGACTTTCACTTTTACTTGAGTAACTTTCTATGAAGGTATCTATACTTTTTAAACCCTGGAATGAGTAGGTGTGTCCAAACYTTTGACTGTTACTGTCTATGGTGATGGCTACTGAAAACGGGGAGCTTAGTTCTTACCGGTGCAGCTCCATTTACCCACATAATAGTTGTCTTCTTGGGAGAYGGGACTTTTCTATAGATAAACACACACTCCTCCAGGTATAGTAGCAGGGACAGCGTAGACATGAGGGTCAGCATGGAGTACAGAGCCACCCCAAAGACATCCAGCTCTAGTTAAGGGAGAGAGAGTGAGGAATTCAGACGGTAGAGAGAGAGAGAGGTTGTATAGGTCATTGTGAAATCCATTACTGGACCGTTTACTGTAATCTAAGTCGCAGCCCCTGGCAACAACAACCTAATTTTAGGATAGGTCAGTGCCCTGACCACATCCCCATGGATTGGACACAACAGTATTTGTGAAACAGCATCAATTTAGACTTCTTATTTAGCTACAGCTTCTTTTGAGGTTGAGTGCAAATGAGATCCCAACAATACTTCACTCGGTCCAGTGAAAAGACAGCTGCTTAAGTGTACCCTGAATGGTTTAATATGGACTGAGATCAAGGCTATCTGCAGAAACGTAAATTACTCTTAAAGAGATGCAACCTGAASGCAAAGGATGAAAGTTCATGCAAGTCATTTGTCATTCATATTAAATGATCCATCATGCTACTTCTGAGGACAGAAAATGACTGTGGAGAAACCAAATATTCATATCTGTAGCCTACACATGGACATTTGGAAATGGGCAGAAAGAGATTTAATCAAACATAGCGTGAGCACAGCCAATGCTGTTCCTCTAAACAGCCTGTATCACAGACTGTAGCCTACAATTTGAAGGACATTGTAAGGTTCTGTATTTATTTTTCTTAGTCAACCTTGTGTTCTGTTTCTTTGTGTTCTTCAACGTAGCCCTGTCTTTCATTTTTGTTCATAGATTATTTAAAAAACATTTCAACCAGGTAGGCCAGTTGAGAACAAGTTSTCATTTACAACTGCGACCTGGCCAAGATAAAGCAAAGCAGTGCGACAAAAACAACAACACAGAGTTACACATGGGATAAACAAAAGTACAGTCAATAACACAATAGAAAAAATCTATACACAGTGAGTGCAAATGGAGTAAGGAGGTAAGGCGATACATAGGCCATAGTAGCGAAGTAATTACAATTTAGCAAATTAACACTGGAGTGATAGATGTGCAGATGATGATGTGCATTTCACCTGTGTTAGTTACTCACCTGGTCTCATCAGCCTTTTCCTAGCTCGTTTGTGAGAACCAGTTATGGCCTTCAGCCCTAGTTTTGATTCACCAGCCTGTGTATGACCATTGCCTGCCTGTTTGCCTATCTGTGTATGACCATTGCCTGCCTGTTTGCCTATCTGTGTATGACCATTGCCTGCCTGTTTGC
>NC_036863.1:39643318-39684547 GCF_002910315.2 Salvelinus sp. IW2-2015 | reverse complement strand
TCTGGGCGCCTCTGGCAGAATCCGTGTCGTGTTGCGGCTCTGGCAGACCCGTCGACGGAGCGCTGCAGCGGCTCCTGCTCTGCGGCGCTTCTCTAGCGGCTCCTGTCTGGCGACGACATCTGTAGGGCTCATGGCAGACGGCGGCTTGCAGGCTCATGGCAGACGCGGCGCTTTCAGGTCTCATTGCAGACGGGCAGTCTCAGGGCGCTGGGAGACGGATGGTCTACATTAGTGGACCGGAGCAATGGCGAGAACGGAAATTGGCTCGTATGCTGAGGGACGGTTGCTAGGAGATGTCGACTGGCGTGGGAAGCTGATGGTGATCGCTGGGCAGACGGAGGCTCAGATAGCGCTGGGAACGGATGGCCCCTGGCCGGATAAGGCGCGCAACTGGTAGAGCCCGGGTGGGCTGCCGGAAGCTGGAGGCACCCGGCTAAGACACGACAGCCTTCGATACTAGTGGGGAGCAGGTCAGCACACTGAACTGCTGCAAAGGTACTCTATAACCTGTATGCGTGTACCGGCACTGGTGGCACCGGTAGAGGGCACGCACCTCAGGACTAGCTACGGGGGGAGAAGCGTGTCATCTGGTGTTACTCGGACTTAGGGAGACGCACAGGTGGCTTATGCGTGGCCCGAACTGGAGCACCGAACTCTCCTATAGGGAGAGTGCTGGAGGAGGAACAGGGCTCTGGAAATGCACTGGTAGCCTAGTGCGTCGTGTAGGCACTGTAGGTACTAGGCTGGCGGGCGGGATGTGCGCCGGAAATACGCGACCGTGCGTGCGTACTGGCTCTCTTGAGCATTGAGCCTGCCAACCTTACCTGGTTGAATGCTCCCGGCGCCGCCCAGTGCGGGAGGTGGAATACCCGCACCGGGCTGTGTAGGCAACCGGGAAACCATGCGTAAGGCAAGTGCCATGTATGCCGGCCGAGGAGACGCACTGGAGACCAGACGCGTTGAGCCGGCCTCATGACACCTGGCTCAATACCCAATCTAGCCCTACCAGCTGGGAGGTGGAATAACCCGCACTGGGGCTATGCACTCGTACAGGAGACACCGTGCGCTCTACTGCGTAACACGGCGCCCTGCCCGTACTCCCGCTCTCCACGTAAGCCTGGGGAAGTGGGGCAGGGGTCTCCTACCTGCCCTTGGCCCACTTCACCTCTTAGCCCCCCCCCAAGAAATTTTGGGGTGTTACTCACGGGCTTTCGGGCTTCCGTGCAAGACGCGTCCCCTCATAATTCCCGGTAGCCTCTGCTCTCCTCAGGCCTCCAGCTGTTCCATGGGAGGCGATCCTACCAGCCAGGATCTCCTTCCATGTGTAGCAACCCTTCCGTCCAATATAATCGTCCATGTCCCTTGCTCCTTCTTTTCCTGTCCCTTACTCCGTTTACTCCGCTGCTTGGCTCTGGAATGGTGGGGGGTTCTGTACGGCGGTCCTCCTTCTCTTCAGTCGAAAAGGAGTATTGATCGAACAAGGCGCAGTGGAGTTTGAACACTATTTATTAAACGAAACACGAACTTAACTAAACTAACCAAACAACAAACGGTGTAGACGACCTATACGACGTACTCACATAAACAAGAAGAACGCACGAAATAGGACATTAGACTACACAAAACCGAAACAACGTAACAGTCCGTATGGTGCAAACAATTACAATACACGGAAGACAATCACCCACAACACAACAGTGAGAAACACCGCTACCTAAATATGACTCTATTAGAGGAGAACACAAACACCTGCCTCTATTAAGGCCTACCACGGCAACCAAAACCAACATAGAAACAGATAACATAGACTGCCCACCCCAAACACATGCCCCGACCATAACACATACAAAAACAACATAAAACAGGTCAGGACCGTTACAGGTAGTCAAATAGTTTCTTCTTGCGGTCAAAATGACCCCAGTTGGTAAATTGACATGTAAATATGTTGCTAACTTGAGAGTTAAGTTACTGCAGTACATCAAACATTAAAAACCGTTTCCCGCGTCCCAAAAACGTGTTATTATAACGCTGCTTAAAAATAACACCGAATCTATAATGATTTTTATATTTAAAACCAAATACTTTGAATTTTACTCAAGTAGTATTTTAACTGGCTGACTTTCACTTTTACTGAGTAGAACCTTCTATGAAGGTATCTATACTTTTTAAACCCTGGAATGAGTAGGTGTGTCCAAACCTTTGACTTTACTGTCTATGGTGATGGCTACTGAAAACGGGGAGCTTAGTCTTACCGGTGCAGCTCCATTTACCCACATAATAGTTGTCTCTTGGGAGATGGGACTTTCTATAGTAAACACACACTCCTCCAGGATTAGTAGCAGGGACAGCTAGACATGAGGTCAGCATGGAGTACAGAGCCACCCCCAAAGATCCAGCTCTAGTTAGGAGAGATGAGGAATTCAGACGTAGAGAGAGAGAGAGGTTGTATAGGTCATTGTGAAATCCATTACTGGACCGTTACTGTAATCTAAGTCGCAGCCCCTGGCAACAACAACCTAATTTTAGGATAGGTCAGTGCCCTGACCACATCCCCATGGATTGGACACAACAGTATTTGTGAAACAGCATCAATTTAGACTTCTTATTTAGCTACAGCTTCTTTGAGGTTGAGTGCAAATGAGATCCCAACAATACTTCACCGTCCAGTGAAAAGACAGCTGCTTAAGTGTACCCTGAATGTTTAATATGACTGAGATCAAGGCTATCTGCAGAACGTAAATTACTCTTAAGAGATGCAACCTGAACGCAAAGGATGAAAGTTCATGCAAGTCATTTGTCATTCATATTAAATGATCCATCATGCTACTTCTGAGGACAGAAATGACTGTGGAGAAACCAAATATTCATATCTGTAGCCTACACTGGACATTTGGAAATGGGCAGAAAGAGATTTAATCCAACATAGCGTGAGCACAGCCAATGCTGTTCCTCAAACAGCCTGTATCAACAGACTGTAGCCTACAATTTGAAGGACATTGAAGGTTCTGTATTTATTTTTTTAGTCAACCTTGTTTCTGTTTCTTTGTGTTCTTCAACGTAGCCCTGTCTTTCATTGTTCATAGAGATTTAAAAAACATTTCAACCAGGTAGGCCAGTTGAGACAAGTTGTCATTTACAACTGCGACCTGGCCAAGATAAAGCAAAAGCAGTGCGACAAAAACACAAACACAGAGTTACACATGGGATAAAAAAAAGTACAGTCAATAACAATAAAAATCTATACACAGTGGTGCAAATGGATAGGAGGTAAGCGATACTAGGCCATGTAGCGAAGTAATTACAATTTAGCAAATTACATTGGTTAGATGTGCAGATGGATGTGCATTTCACCTGTGTTAGTTACTCACCTGGTCTCATCAGCCTTTTCTAGCTCGTTTGTGAGAACCAGTTATGGCCTTCAGCCCTAGTTTTGATTCACCAGCCTGTGTATGACCATTGCCTGCCTGTTTTGCCTATCTGTGTATGCCATGCCTGCCTGTTTGCCTATCTGTGTATGACCATTGCCTGCCTGTTTGCCTATCTGTGTATGACCATTGCCTGCCTGTTTGCCTATCTGTGTATGACCACGATTCCTGCCTTCTGCGARGGCGAAATAATCACCTGCCACGCTCTGCCGTGAATCTACACCTTTTTCTCCCTGAGTATTCAGTACAGACATGTTAACTCAGAAGCTGTTTATTGGGCTTGCCTGTGTATTGAAGATGGCTCTGTGAACTGGAAAGTGAATTAATCAATCAATGAAATAATGAATTTACAAATTAATAAATATGTTAACTCTCAAGCTACCAACTGGGGTCATTTTGACCCCTGAGGCATATTTTGGAATATACATACGTGGTTTATTCAAACCTTAACATTTTTCTTGACTTTGACAATCAACTTATCCTTAACGAATATAAATAATTATTTCSTGTTTCTGTATCAATATGGGCCTTTAAAAACATTTGGGAGGCAATTTGAACTTTTCTCTAAATTAACTTTTTGGTAGTAATGTGGATAGTACTTTGGGAAAAAGATGCACGTCATATAAATTACATTTAGCCTTTTCGTTTGAAAGAATATGCTAATTAATTGTAATTTTGCTAAAAGAGCGGTCTGTTTTGGTATTTTTTTTCAGATTACATTAATTATATGTCTAATGATGTTTTGATATGAAAAAAGTTAATATTTTGCGATTGTTGATTTTTCCAATAGTTTCTTATTGCGGTCAAAATGACCCCAGTTGGTAAACGATGCACGTAAAATATGTTGCTAATTTGAGAGTTAAGTTACTGCAGTAAATCAAACATTAAAAACCAGCTCCCGCGTCCCAAAAATGTGTTATTATAACGTGCTTTAAAAATAACACCGAAATCTATAATGAAACACTATTTGCGAACTGATAGATAATGTAATCTGTGTCACTCACGCTTTATGATATCGATAGCCAGTGGGGGTTCTTGTAAACAGGTCGGATGTATAGTGCTGTTGAGGGCTTCTTCCATATCCCTGGTCAGTTGAAGTCGCTAATGTATGGACTCGCAGGTGGTGAAATAATGGATAAAATAAACTATCCGTATCTCTTGCCCACTGACAGCAGTTATAGGAGCTGAGCTGGGAGGAAGCAGACAGCAAAAGGTAGACAGACTATTTATTGAAACCTCCCCCTGCAATTCAATTCTGAGGAATGAAGGTATGAGTAAGACGTTAGCTCAGTAAATACAGCTGGGTCTACTAGTCAATGGAACCACCTCTGGATAGAGAATGGCAGATGCCTTTCATTCAAATCTTAGAACTACTGCACTTACTGAGCAACCTTGCTTATCAGGGATGCCCAATGCCCCACAGTAGGCTCCTGTACCTCTCATGTATGTCTTCTTGCTAGCCAATATACAGGAATAAAAGGAGTGACTCCAAGGAAAAAAATAATGAAGTACTGTTCAGCCCACAAACTTAAAAGTTGTGGCTTTATTTAAACAGTATCACCTCTCTCTCTGATGCATTCTTATTTATGTCTCTCTCTCTGATGCATTCTTAATCTTATTTATGTCTCGCGTAAATGTCTCTAGAATTCATTGCCTTCACTGTTTTTTTCGTCATTCTTGTCATCTGATGTGTATCTCTGTCACTTTTAGCCCCACATCATCTGTCGCCATGTACAGTAGCCAGAATAAAGACTGTCAGGCAGTGGGATTTAGCTACTAAATATTGATGGATTCGTATGGGGTCTCAACACTGAACTAGATAATTGCATTTGAGCTAAGAAAAAACATGATTATGTAGTATGTAGGATGAGAAAATTAGGTCTAATCGAATTACCTGGTTACAAATTAAGTGAAGGGAGAAGTTGGACCATGATCCAAAAACAGACCTGGATGGATTACAGTCAAACGTTGAGGCTTGCAATAATAAAATATGAAGAGAAAAGGAAGAGAGAGAAAGTGTGCACGAGAGACAGCCTAAAAGACACTTGTCTGAATAAGAAGCCAAGCATTTGCTTTGCCTACAAAGACACCTGTAGATAGTCATGTGTGGCTTCACCAAAGACGGGCTTCTCACACATTTCTCTCCATTCGCACAACTCCGGTGGATGGCAGAGAGTTCATTCCCCCACGGTAGACACTGTCACACTCTGCCCCTTCAAACCCCATCGGGGTTATAATCACATTCCTGTGAAGGGAATGTCCTTGAGATACAAACTAGTGTCACTTCAATGCCATGACCTGGCGGAGAAAACCATCTAAAACTGCCGCTTTATTTCGCCAAGACAAACAATTCATCCTGAACAAATAGTCTCTCATCAAATCAAAGTTTATTGGTTGCGTACACAGTTTAGCAGATGCTATAGCGGGTGCAGCGAAATGCTTATGCGACTTGCTAACAATGCAGTAAAATGTCAGTTACACAATCAAAAAAAAAAAATCAAAAAAAAAATATCGTAACAAATTAACAACGCAAATGGCACTGTAACAATAATCCAAATGCAATCTATACGTATCTACACCGGATGAATTTATACAAGATATACTAGGAATGATGTGTACAGTAGATATATTAATGAGCTATGTCAAGAATGCAGTATATAAATAAATATGCGCGGTGTATAAACAGTGCAACTATAATGCAATGTACAGTAGTTGAAATATTAGAATGAACTGTCGAGAACAGTATACAGTACCAGTCAAAAGTTTGGACACAACTACTAATTCAATTTTTTTATTTTTTACTATTTTCTACAATGTAGAATAATAGTGAAGACATCAAAACTATTAAATAACACATATGGAATCACATAGTAACCAAAAAAGTGTTAAACAAAAAAACTATTTCAGTTTTAGATTCTTCAAAGTAGCCACCCTTTGCCTTGATGACAGCTTTGCACACTCTTGGCATTCTCTCAACTAGCTTCATGAGGTAGTCACCTGGAATGCATTTCAATTAACAGGTGTGCCTTGTTAAAAGCTCATTTGTGGGAATTCTTTCCTTCTTAATACGTTTGAGCCAATCAGTTGTGTTGTGACAAGGTAGGGGGGGTATACAGAAGATAGCCCTATTATGTAAAAGACCAAGTACATATTATGGCAAGAACAGCTCAAATAAGCAAAGAGAAACAACAATCCATCATTACATTAAGATGTGAAGGTCAGTCAATGATGAACATTTTAAGAACTTTGAAAGTTTCTTCAAGTACAGTCGCAGAAAACATCAAGCGCTATGATGAAACTGGCTCTCATGAGGACCGCCATAGGAAAGAAAGACCCAGAGTTACCTCTGCTGCAGAGAATAAGTTCATTAGAGTTAATTGCCTCAGAAATTGCAGCCCAAATAAATGCTTCATAGAGCTCAAGTAACAGACACATCAACATCAACTGTTCAGAGGAGATTGCGTGAGTCAGGCCCTCGTGGTTGAATTGCTGYAAAGAAACCACTACTAAAGGACACCAATAATAAGAAGAGAATTGCTTGGGCCAAGAAACACGAGCAATGGACATTAGACTGGTGGAAATCTGTCCTTTGGTCTGATGAGTCCAAATTTGAGATTTTTGGTTCCAACCKGTGTGTCTTTGTGAGACGCAGAGTAGGTGAACGGATGATCTCCGCATGTGTGCTGTGAAGGATGGTTTTGTTCTCTTTTTAACAAAAATATATGCCTTATAGAAATAGGACATGTTAATCACAAAACATAGCGTACTGGTTGTTCTGAGCTGTCTGATTGTGGGAGCCATATTCCTGATACACCATGGGCCCCCCGAGAAGGCTAAAGAGGGTAACCTAACCCATAGTTTAGACAATGAGGATTTTGTATTAACCAAGCATGAAGGATCACTTAATCTGGATAAGCAGGGAAGAAAATGAGATATTTGAGGAACCAGAAGAATTGAGCCAAAATGTTTGGTTTTAACACCTGTGTATAGGAGGGTGCCAGTGTACCTGTGTAATGGGGGAGGGTGTCCGTATTGGGATTACATGATAACCAACACTGGAGTAGGTTATCCATACAGTGTAGGGGATACTTCAAAAGAAGATAGAATGTCTATCTTATGGGGTGGGTCTGGTAGTATGCAACAACCCTGTAAAGGTGATGAAATCCTACTAACCATCAAATCTATTAAGCTCTCCGATGCAGGTACCTATACCCTGGGATTGGAAAGAAATGGGGCTGACACGATAGGAATGTTTGCCATAGCAGTACTGCCAAAACCGCCACCAGCTCCCACCGGACAGGAACAGTCGAACGGTTCCACCACTCCAGGTCCAACTCCAAATCCACCAACTAAAATATTGAACCCAATACAGGTAATTAATGTAAAAGATATTACGGAGAGTGATCAATTAGGCACTGAAACAGGATATGAAGGAAAGGAGAATATGTGGCTGGCATACATGCGCTACACAGCTAAGACACTTAACAGGAAGGACTGTGTTATTTGTGGACAATGCCAGGCCTGTTCTGGCAACACACCCATTTGCTCTAGGTTACGGGGAAGGTTGGATGTATATACTGGAGGGATTTTATCATGTTAAACCTAACTCAATCCTGTGTCGAGCTTTGAGTCATGTGTTCCCAGAAGTTCCTCCCCAGAAGGCCCTGTGGGGTGTTATTTTTGTCTTAGGAGACAAAAATGCGCTGCGCCCTGGTCCGAGGGGACAGACAACATCCACACCAACCTATTGGGGGTCCCAATAGGGGTCCCCCATGAATTCCAAGCTCTGAACAGGAATGATGGCCTCTGGCACCTATTGCCCATTATTGGCCCAGCCATTGTTGATGTTAAACAAACTGCCTGGATAAATTACATCTATTACAATCAGCAGCGGTTTGTTAATTACACCCACACTGCACTCACAGGTATGGCTGAACAATTGGAGGCTACCTCTAGAACTGCCAGGCAGAATAGGCTAGCTTTGGACATGCTCCTTGCCAGTCAGGGAGGGGTCTGTAAAATGTTTGGAGAACAATGTTGTACTTTCATCCCTAATAATACWAGCCCTGATGGGAGCATTTCGAAAGCTTTAAGTGGTCTAGATAAACTATCAGTGGAGATGAAAGGCTTGGCTGGAGTGGAGGGGAGGAGAGTGGACTGTTCTCCTGGTTGGGTGGCTGGTTCGGTAAGTACACTGCATTGATGGTTACTGGGTTTCTGACCCTCGTTGTTGTRTTCCTTATGTTGATGTGCTGTGCTGCTTGCATCATACCCTGTTTGAAGAAATCTATTACAGATGTGGCGCGGGCTTCAGGTATGATGACATTGTTTGAGGCTCCGGAAGGAGATGCTGATATTGAGTCCAACTTCCGGAGAAAAATGGGGCTGACTGAGGATGACCCCTGGTTTGCTGTGGGTGAGGTTGTGGAATGACAGAAGTTAACAAACAACAGCGTGATGAAACTAACATACATGTTGTCCTCCCATATCAAGGTTTAAAGTTCCTGGGTGGCAAGGAGCCCACCTGGTATAGGATAGGTGTAGCAGGGAGGACCAGATGGATTATAATGTTTTACTATGTGTTTTCTAATATCAATAATGTTTTATAAAATTGATAATGTTGTTTTTGGTGAGTGACACCCGCTAGGGTGTCAAAAGGGGGAATCATAAAAACACCAATAAACTCGAGCTGTGTTCTGAATGGTCTTTAAGGGTTTAAAGTTTCCGGGTTTAACTACAACCTGGTATGTGTGTCTTGATCATTGAACGTGATGGTATCTTTTTCTTAGTATTTACACCCGCTAGGGGTGTAAAAAGGGGGATTGTGAAGGATGGTTTTGTTCTCTTTTTAACAAAAATATATGCCTTATAGAAATAGGACATGTTAATCACAAAACATAGCGTGATTGCAGAAAAGCTGTTGATAATCTAGGGTGTCGAATGTGCTAACCACTAGGTTGAGACAAGATGGAAAATTCTCAGCTACACAACAAACACTTCCGGATATCTGGATCCTGTGTGCTTGCGGCTGGGACCAGCTTAGGCAGAACTACATCTGTCACAGTATAAAAGAAGATGTCGTACTATTTCAGTCAGTTCCTGCTTTACCCTGCTGGTGATACAGTGAACCCGTATATACGAAAATTGCATTTACCATTCTGAGCTTATGTTAAATAAAAATACTAAAGTATATTCGTGACTTTGAATCACATTTTATCCTGATACCAGATTCGATTGATGCAACCCTTCACATGGTGACCCCAACAGTAACTGGTAAAGGATTTCGCTGAGATTGTCCTGTAGATAGACCGTTACTGTCGTCGACGGTGTTTCTCACAAAAAGACCGGTCAACTAAAAAGGTAAGCAGACACCTATTGTGAAAAACAAAGTTATGCAAATTGGCATTATCCAAATTTATTTTGTGAGATACCTGTTTGATGTAAGTAACCAAATTGTATTAGTTTATATTGGTAAAAAATCATAAGGAATACATAGTGGTGAATGCAATTTGACTGGCCAAGTATTCTATGATATAACGAACAAATGTGATTACTGGGTGATGCCAAGCTGAATGAATAAGGGTGAGATGCCCGATGGGCTTATATGTCAAAAGCAGATAGAGGGTGGGGATTAATGCAACAGTGAATGAAGTTATTAAGTAGACCGACGGATGAGATGTCCGTAACAGAGTTATATCATTGAATATTGAGGAGGTGTGCATGAAATACGAGAAAAGTGATACAGTAAAGTACGTTAAGATTGGCCCTGAATGTATAACATTTATACCCTCCCTATTGTGTGGGACTTGTGATTATTTGAATACATATTTATAAAACTCTATTATATTAGGGATTGTTATTTCCATTTAGTAATAAGTACTATAGTTGAGGAGTTTTATAAAGAGGGCAACAATGTAAATGTAAATCTGTTGAAGGAATTCGATTCCTATATGGTCAATAACCAATTTAATTATACAAAGCAAACACTCTGTCTGTTTATAAGAATTTGTAAAATCATTATTTGCATAAAATAGACATAGACCCGTGGCCAAATGTAATCAGTAGTGTTTATTCTCGAAAGTACTCAGACCTGCATATAAGAAAAAGGGCCGTTCTTTGTCCCTTCTTTTGCTAGCGCACATGCATACACACTAATCTGGATTGTCCCCTGAGGCTTTTTGCCAGTTTATTACCCCTTAGCTGACAGTTCCAGTTCCCCCCAGATACGGAAATCCCAGAGGTCTTGAACTATTCTCCCTTATCTCCACAGAATTGGAGCTGAATCGGTCAAACAAAAGTTAACGATCAATTTCGTTTTCTTTAAGACACACAGACATTCCTTTCTACCCTCATAAAAGATCCAAGACCTCTTCCGTATAAACTAACATTATTCATCCATATAGAAAAACAGTAATTCAATTAGTTATAGTTATAGCTGGATGTGTACATGGTTTGTGGTCATTATACATAAAAATCCATAACAATATCCCTATGTAAACGCATATCCTGATTTAAACTGTACTAATCTATTAGAACATTAGACAAATATACCAAATCCGTATATTTAACCACAATGTTGAATTTAGCATTGGTATTGTGGGAAATTGACTTTTTAACTTGATTGATGAGTAATAAGTAAGGTACATATAGATACGGGGAACGTGATACAATTTGTACATTCCCCACCGGGTGTGGCCGTGATTGACGGTGGATTACCTTATTCTCCCGTGTTCCAGTTAAATAATTACTGTTTCAAGAGATATAAGTATATTAATAAAAATAATAGAAAAATTAGTTGAGCCCAATTTTAAGCCTTAAAAATATATTCCTATTTAAACATACTCCAGGAGATAAATAAAATCGTTACCATGGAACATCAAAAAAATTGAAAAAGGTGTTGAAGACACTGAAATCCACATTAGAAATAAATGGCGAAAAAGAGGAAAGGAATGAGGGAGAGAAACTATACAGAGAATGGACTGAAGAGGGCAGCATTGCCTCACATAGCGGGCTCCCAGTCGATGGGGAGCCTGGTAGAAACTAGACTCACTAAAAAGTCAAACATATAAATCCAGTTCCGAGTGAAACAAGAGGAGAGATACGGTTAGTTAGTGTTTGTTTAGCATATAAACTGAACGTTTTAATAGCTTGTTTAGGTTAAATTGAAAGACTAATCCTTCTAAATAATAACGAGGCGCATTTCGATGGAATGCGTTGTCTTGCCTAAATGGTCCGCTGGAACAACGTATTAGGAATGGAGTCGTATTTAAAATACTGAATCATAGGAGAGACAGTTACCTAAATCTAATGAATTCTAAATAATAACGAAGAGAAAATTACGATAGAGTTGTGCCCATCGAAATGATATTATTCTTATGGATTGACTGACATACGTTATAAATTTAGCGAGGTACATGGTGTTTAAAAAAAGTTGGGGTAGAGAAAGTTGGAAAGCGTAGCGATAACTTAAAGATCATCCACAGATGATGCAATCTCTCTATTGCACTCCACACTGCCCTTTCTCACCTGGACAAAAGGAACACCTATGTGAGAATGCTATTCATTGACTACAGCTCAGCGTTCAACACATAGTGCTCTTAAAGCTCACCATAAGCCCACCCATGACTAAACACCTCCCTCTGCAACTGGATCCTGGACTTTCTGACGGGCCGCACCCAGGTGGTAAGGGTAGGTAACAACACATCAGCCACACTGATCCTCAACACAGGGGCCCCTCAGGGGTGCGTGCTCAGTCCCCTCCTGTACTCCCTGTTCACTCATGACTGCACAGCCAGGCACAAYTCCAACACCATCATTAAATTTGCCGATGACACAACAGTGGTAATGCTGATCACCGACAACGATGAGACAGCCTATAGGGAGGAGGTCAGAGACCTGGCCGTGTGGTGCCAGGACAACAACCTCTCCCTCAACGTGGTCAAGACAAAGGAGATGATTGTGGACTACAGGAAAAAGAGGACCGAGCACGCCCCCCCATTCTCATCGAAGCGGCTGCAGTGGAGCAGGTTGAGAGCTTCAAGTTCCTTGGTGTCCACATCACCAATAAACTAAGTGGGTCCAAGCACACCAAGACAGTCGTGAAGAGGGCACGACAAAACCTATTCCCCCTCAGGAGACTGAAAAGATTTGGCATGGGTCCTCAGATCCTCAAAAGGTTCTTCAGCTGCACCATCGAGAGCATCCTGACTGGTTGCATCACTGCCTGGTATGGCAACTGCTAGGCCTCAGACCGCAAGTCACTACAGAGGGTAGTGTGAACGGCCGAGTACATCACTGGGGCCAAGCTTCCTGCCATCCAGGACCTCTTTACCAGGCCGTGTCAAAGGAAGGCCCTAAAAATTGTCAAAGATTCCAGCCACCCTCGTCATAGACTGTTCTCTCTGCTACCGCACGGCAAGCGGTAACGGAGCGCCAAGTCTAGGTCCAAGAGGCTTCTAAACAGCTTCTACCTCCAAGCCATAAGACTCCTGAACATCTTATCAAATGGCTACCCAGACTATTTTCATTGCCCCCTCCCCCTCTTTACACCACTGATACTCTCTGTTGTCATCTATGCATAGTCAATAACTCTACTGAGATATACATACTACCTCAACTAACCGGTGCCCCCACACATTGACTCTGTACCGGTACCCCCCTGTATATAGTCTCGCTATTGTTGTTTTACTGCTGCTCTTTAATTACTTGTTACTTTTATCGCTTATGCTTTTCAGTATTTAAAAAAAACTGCATTGTTGGTTGGGGGCTTGTAAGTTTCACTGTAAGGTCTAATGTGTATTGTTGTATTYGGCACGTGACTAATACAATTTGATTTGAGTCCAAACTTTTGACTGGTACTGTATGTATGTGAATGGTGTGTATGGACASTATGTGAATTGAAAAGGTGTGTATAGCAGTAGTTATATAGGATGGGCCATGACTAGAATACAGTATATACATATAAAGTGGGTAAAACAGTATGTAAACATTAAAGTGACCAGTGTTCAATGACTATGTACTGTACATAGGGCAGCAGTCGCTAAGGTGCAGGGTAGATAACTGGGTGGTGACAGTGTCTGAGGTTCAGGCCAGGGTACTGGGCGGAGACTGGCTAGTGGTGACTGTTTAACAGTCTGATGGCCTGGAGATAGAAGCTGATTATCAGTCTTTCGGTCTCAGTATTAATGCATCTGTACTTTCTCCGCCTTCTACATGGTAGCGGGATGAACAGTCCGTGGCTCAGGTGGCTGGGTCCTTGATCTTCTTGGCCTTCCTGACACTTCATCTTAAYGAGGTAACAAAAGAGAAGGTTGTGATCTTCCCTATAGCTTTGTCAAGGACACCTCRTTTCTTGAACCCACTATGTGTTGTTGAAAAGTCTTACACTGCTAAACTTTGCCACATAATTACCATCTTACTTAGTGACTCATGACAGTAGCTTCTTTCTGCTTGGCTTTTGTCACATTCAGTTGTGGGAAAAAGTACACAATTGTCATACTTGAGTAAAAAGTATAGATACCTTCATAGAAAGTTACTCAAGTAAAAGTGAAAGTCAGCCAGTTAAATACTACTTGAGTAAAATTCAAAGTATTTGGCTTTAAATATACTTACACTACCAGTCAAAAGGTWTAGAACACCTACTCATTCAAGGGTTTTTCTTTATTTTTTACATTGTAGAATAATAATGAAGACATCAAAACTATGAAATAACACATATGGAAAGCTGTCAAGGCAAAGAGTAGCTATTTGAAGAATCTCAAATATAAAATGTATTTCGATTACATGATTCCATGTGTGTTATTTGATAGTTGATGTCTTCACTATTATTCTACAATGCAGCAAATAGTAAAAATAAAATAAAAACCCTGGAATGAGTAGGTGTTCTAAAACTTTTGACCAGTAGTGTATCAAAAGTAAATATACATATCTAAAATATACTTAAGTATCAAAAGTACAATTATAAATATTTTAAAATGCCTTATATTAAGCAAAGCAGGCAGCACCATTTTCTTGTTTTTAAAATGTATGGATAGTCAGGGGCACACCCAAACACTGACATTATTTACAAAAGATACATTTGTGTTTAATGAGTCCACCAGGCCAGAGGCAGTAGGGATGACCACGTGTTCTCAATACGCGCATGAATCAGACCATTTCTGGCTTGCTAAGCATTCACAATATAAACAAGTACTTTTGGTTGTCAGGGAAAATTTTGTAAATTTACAAGTACATTATTTTCTTTAGGGATATAGTGAAGTAAAAGTTGTCAGAAATATAAAATAGTAAAGTAAAATACAGATGCCCAAAAAAACTACTTAAGTAGTACTTTAAAGTATTTTTAGTTAAGTACTTTACACCACTGGTCACACTAATCTCACCCTGTACAGTGGTCCAACAATTTTATCCGGACTGTGTTCAAAATTAAGACAAGTCTTTAATAAAACCACTTTGTAAGTGAGACGGTTTCCTTACTCAGTCGGTATCGAATTTAAAACATGTGTAGTGAGTTTCACAGCATGCAGGTTTTGTGGGAACACTTAAATAACATATGGCACAGAGAGCAAAAGGTACAGTGCGTCTCAGATGGAATCACCAAAGACCAATACACAGTCAAAGGTTACTGGCTTTGGCTGGCTCAGGAAATATGTCATACCATGGATGTTATTAAAAACCTGTCTTTCTAGTGTCTTTAAAACAAATCAATAATTCACTGTGATCCAGTGAAAAGATGCTGCCTCTGTGGCTGTCTAGGAGCAGAACAATTTTATTTACCTGTGTTTTAAGTAAGTTAACCATTTTGTTCAGGCGTAAAAATTGGTGTACAAAAAGCATTTATTCCCAGCTTCCTGCCTTCAGTTCGCATCTCAGCAGTGCCTGCCCTTATTGATCATGGCACCATCTAGGCCTAGGGTAATCAAGTCTAAAAATGGGCAACCAACATCGTTTCTAACCATGTAAGAATCCATTAAATCAAGTATTTGAATGCATTAAACATTTATTAAAAATGTACACAATAATACATACACATTTAATTGTATTAGACATACGAAACTTTGTGCAGACCATTTCCCAATTTAGAGTACATAAAAATAAAAACATTATACAGTTTTGGTTGACAGGGTCCTACAAATGTCGTTAGAAAATACTAACACATGCAAACAGATTCAATAAAATAGTAATATTAATAAAAAAGGAAATCGAGCCACGAAAACTTGGACAAATTTTGTGACTATACAAYGTAGCGCAAAATATCTGTCATTAATGCAAGTTAATCAAACTAGAAGGTTAAAGCCATGATGCTTTCACTCCACAATAGGGTGTTATACCATCATATATGCACCCAGTAAACAAAACAGCTTGTACATTCCAAACACAGATCATAGTCAGTTGGAAATGTAGAAACCTGATCGCAGAGCTTCTGAAATAAAGAATTTCTCCTTTGAGATGTGATGCCTAGCTCTACCCTTCTCTTGGGTGGCCTGCGTCCATACTGACATGATGTAAGACTGCACATGGAAACTGGCCTACCGGTATTAACAAATCTGGTTCAATACATTAAATATTGCTGTACATGTTCAACATTGTACATTTTTCCCGACAAAAAAATAGAATTGCTAGAAATTAGGATCATCATCAGTATCAAAGAAAGCAGCATTCGTCATGGAAAATGTGCTTTTAAAAACATTTTGTTCAAAGCCTTCCTTTTTCTTTATCTTTGGACACCAGACAAAGTTAGACACATCAGATACAAGACAGAAATTTAAGAAGTGTGTTTTGCATAACGTGAACACGTAGCTATTCCATATTCTCAAAGATTGAGGTTGAGTTCAAACACATTTCCCAAGTAAGTTTAATTGTTTGATGTTAAAAGTCTTCCTTATTGCCTGTGAAAGTGATACTTTAYAGATATCTTTACAGATACAAGTCCCTTAAAAAAAAAGAAGAAAAAGAAACGTCTAAAAACAATACAAGGCAATGGGGACAATAGACCCTTTTCCAGTACACGACACACTGACGTCACGTACGACTCTTGGCAGGAGTAAGAAAGCCATCTGCCTGAATTTACGTTTTTATTCGTACTAAACAAAATACATTTAGGTTCTCATACGCTTACAATGGATGTTTAGACATTTTCTTGAACAGTAGTTAAGATGATATTTGGTTGTGATCTTTGCAAAATAACTATTTTGAATGTAGCAGTTAGCTAGAATGCTAACGCTCATTGATWTAGGCTGTAGCAAAAGCTAGCCAAAGAGCCATTTTACTGGTTGAAGTGTAATGCAGTTGATTTGCGATGACAAACATATTAAACAGGACATTATTACGAGCCTTAAAATCCAACTATACTCCAAAAGTAGTGTGATATGCACTCTTAAGCAGCATGTTCTGTAAGAACTCCCGTGTTCCGCTACCAACTTGCAGCGTCGCCCTCGTGCGCCAATGTTTGCAAACACAGAAAGGTGTCAAAAGCAATAGAAACAATGGAAAAACAAACTTAAAAGCGTAAACAAATACTTCATGAAATAACAAACCTGTACAGTGTTAAACTACAGTGAAGCTCCAAATGTATTGGGACAGCGACATGTTGTTTTGGCTCTGTACTCCAGCATTTTGGATAAAAAAAAAAAGACAGCTTAAATTTGAGGGTATTTTCATTATTAAAAATCGGGAGAATAGTTTAGAAATTACAGCACTTTTGGTAATTCATTAAGGACTATCCATAATCATGGTAGCATACACATTAATATAGAAGTGTTTAAAAACATTCTATTTCTTATATACGATAAAAGTGACTCTAAAAATGACAATACATTATTTCAGATTCATTTCTATTGGGCACAAAATCTGAAACAACCAAAACCAACAGCAAATGCATCCACCAAGTTTATAGAGAGTCACAAGCTTGATGTAATCATTGTGTGCTAGGAATATGGGACAAAATACAAAACTTTAAATATACCTCCAAATGTTTTGGAACAAATTCACTTAGTCCCCTAAAATGTGCGGGGGCCTATGTACAAAAAGTGTGGTAATTTCTAAACGGTTCACCCGATGTGGAGGAAAATACCCTCAAATGAATGCAGACAGTCTGCACTTTAACCTCATTGTATCATTTCAAATCCAAAGTRCTGGAGTACAGAGCCAAAACAACAAAAAGTGTGCCACTGTCCCAATACTTGGAGCTCACTGTATACAGTGCATTCGGGAAGTATTCAGAACCCTTCCCCCTTTTTGTTACATTACAGCCTTATTCTAAAATGGATAAAAACAAATACCTTATTTACATAAGTATTCAGACCCTTTGTTATGAGACTGGAAATGGAGTTCAGGTGCATCTTGTTTCCATTGATCATCCTTGAGATGTTTAAAACTTGGAGTCCACCTGTGGTCAATTCAATTGATTGGACATGATTTGGAAAGGCACACACCTACGTATATAAAAAGGTCCCACAGTTGACACTGCATGTCAGAGCAAAAACCAAGCCATGACATTGAAGGAATTGTCTGTAGAGCTCTGAGAGAGGATTGTGTCGATTCACAGACCTGGAGAAGGGTACCAAAACATTTCTGCAGCATTGAAGGTCCCCCCCAAGAACACAGTGGCAGCCATTATTCTTAAATGGAAGAAGTTTGGAACCACCAAAACCAAGATTTAACTATTTGGGCCTGAATGCCAAGCGTCACCTCTGGAGGAAACCTGGCACCATCCCTATGGTGAAGCMTGGAGGTGGCATCATCATGCTGTGGGGATGTTTTACAGTGACAGGGAGACTAGTCAGGATCGAGGGTTCCCTAAATGTGTTTTATTCACTGCTTTAACACACTCTGCCAACCCGGATGTCCTAGCCATCTGAATCCTGGCTTAGGAAGACCACCAAAACCCCWGAAATKTCCAACCCTAACTACAACATCTTGCGACAAGATAGAACTGCCAAAGGGGGTGGTGTTGCAATATACTGCAGAGTTCTTACTAGCCAGGTCCGTATCCAAACAATTTGAGCTTCTACTTTTAAAAATKTACCTTTCTAGAAACAAGTCTCTCAMCGTTGCCGCTTGCTATAGACCACCCTCTGCCCCCAGCTGTGCCCTGGACACCATATGTGAATTGATTGGCCCCCCATCTATCTTCAGAGCTCGTGCTGCTAGGTGACCTAAACTGGGACATGCTTAACACCCCGGCCATCCTACAATCTAAGCTTGATGCCCTAAATCTCACACAAATGATCAATGAACCCACCAGGTACAACCCCAAATCCGTAAACACGGTCACCCTCATAGATATCAGTTGAGAACAAGTTCTCATTTACCCTACCTGGTTAAATAAAAAGGTGAAATATATATATATATAAGTTCCTTTCAACAGGACAATGACCCTAACTAAGCACACAGCCAAGACAACGCAGGAGTGGCTTCGGGACAAGTCTCTGAATGTCCTTGAGTGGCCCAGCCAGTGCCGAGACTTGAACACAATCTAACATCTCTGGAGAGACCTGTAAATAGCTGTGCAGTGACGCTCCCAAGCAAACCTGACAGAGTTTGAGAGGATCTGCAGAAGAGAACGGGAGAAACTCCCCAAATACAGGTGTGCCAAGCTTGTAGCGTCATACCCACGAAGACTCGAGACTGGCAGCAATTACAAAGGTGCTTCAACCAAGTATTGAGTAAAGGGTCTGAATACTTATGTTCATGTGATTTCATTTACATTTTTTATACATGTGCAGAAATGTCTTGAAACCCATTTTTGCTTTGTGAATATGGGGTAGTGTGTGTAGACTGAGGGGGGGAAGAAATGACAAATCAATTTTAGAACAAAGGGTGTAACGTAACAAAATGTGGAAAAATTAAAGGGTTCTGAAAACTTTCCGAATGCACTGCGTGTTGAGTCCCAACCAAATTCTTGAGATGAAAGCGATAAACTTGTCACAGAGTACCAGTCAAAAGTTGACACACCTACTCACAAGTTTTTTTGTTGTTGCTATTTTCAACATTGCAGACTAGTGAAAACAAACTATGAAATAACATATGGAATCATGTAGTAACCAAAGTTAAACAAATCAAAATATTTTATATTTGAGATTCTCCAAAGTAGCCACCCTTTGCCTTGACAGCTTTGCACACTCATGAATTCTCTCAACCAGCTTTGTGAGGTAGTCACCTGGAATGCATTTCAATTAACAGGTGTGCCTCGTTAAAAGCTAATTTGTGGAATTTCTCTTTCTTTCTTAATGAGTTTGAGCCAAATCAGTTGTTGTGACAAGGTAGAGGGGTATACAGAAGATAGCCCTATTTGGTAAAAGACCCAGTCTATATTAATGGCAAGAACAGCTCAAATAAGCAAAGAGAAACAGTCCATTACTTTAAGAAGTGAAGGTCAGTCAATGCAGAAAATTAAGAACTTCAAAAGTTTCTTCAAGTGCAGTCGCAAAAACCATCAAGCGCTATGATGAAACTGGCTCTCATGAGGACCGCAATAGGAAAGGAAAACCCAGAGTTACCTCTGCTGCAGAGGATAAGTTCATTAGAGTTACCAGCTTCAGAAATTGCAGCCCAAAAAAACGCTTCAGTGTTCAAGTAAGACTCATTTCAAAATCAACTGTTCAGAGACCGCGTGAAATCAGGTCTTCATGGTCAAATTGATGCAAAGAAACCACTACTAAAGGACACCATTAAGGAGACTTGCTAGGGCCAAGAATAACAAGCAATGGACTTTAGACCGGGGGAAATCTGTCCTTTGGTCTGATGAGTCCAAATGTGAGATTTTKGGTTCCAACCGCCATGTCTTTGTGAGACGCAGGGTAGGTGAACGGATGATCTTTRCATGTGTGGTTCACACAGTGAAGCATATAGGTGGTGTGATGGTGCWTTGCTGGTGACMCCTTCAGTGATTTTCAAATTCAAGGCACACTTAACCAGCATGGCTACCACAGCAGTCTGCAGCWATACGCCATACTATCTGGTTTGCGCATATTGTGACTATAATTTGTTTTTCAACAGGACAATGACCCAAAACACACCTCCAGGCTGTGAGGGCTATTTGACCAAGGAGAGTGATGGAGTGCTGCATCAGATGACTTGGCCTCCACAATCACCTGACCTCAACCCGTTTGGGATGAGTTGGACCGCAGAGTGAAGGAAAAGCAGCCAACAAGTGCCCATCATACGTGGGAACTCCTTCAAGACTGTTGGAAAAGCATTCCTCATGAAGCTGATTGAGAAAATGCCAAGTGTGTGCAAAGCTGTCAAGGCAATGGGTGGCTACTTTGAAGAATCTGAAATATATTTTGATTTGTTTAAAACTTTTGGTTACTACATGATTCCATGTGTTATTTCATAGTTTTGATATCTTCACTGTTGTTCTACAATGTAGAAAATAGTAAAAATAAAGAAAAACCCTGGAATGAGTAGGTGTGTCCAAACTTTTGACCGGTACTGTAGATCACAATTTTGCAAAACATGCATCTAGAGTTAGGATTTGGCCCTGCGTCATTAGGGTCATGACACTTCAAATGTGTATTAGCAAAAATGAACAGTTTAAAATTGCAAACAGAAATGTTAAAGTAATTACACCATGCTAAGGTGAACCATTTACTATGGCACTGTACTTAACCTTTGTCCTTCCATACGACAGAACAAAAAAAATCTGAACAACTTAACTGAAGGCACATTTAAAAGCTAGAATCAGCAGTTGAAACAATGACAAAGTGTTACCCCRCCTCTGTTTTGGTAAAAAGCTGAGGGATGGGCCTGGAGAAATGTAACCACTCAAATTCATAGACAGAGCTATGGATGCAAGGACTTACCGTCAAAAATATAAAAAGGATAGTTTTAACCATTTTCTGAAGCTAAATGTAAATGAGTTTACATTTACGTTGTTTACAAACATAGTAAAAAATCTGTAGGGGTATGACAGTTGAACTAAGCTCACRAATCATTTATAGGTTATATTCAAGAATCAATGGATATATATCATTAATTTATAATGCCAAAAACAAAGTGTTCTAGCTTTAAGTTACGATGATGTTGAGCAGGAAAGTATTTGGCATAGGGTCCTACAAAGCCTTTTTTCATGCAAACCACCTGTAAGACTGTATGGCCTGTTGAAATCAATGGATATGCTTAGCGCCCTCCACAGGGTTCAAATGTAAAGTGCATACAGTGCATACAGTACACAAACACACACTACAGTCAACTGAGACGTTGCGTCTTGAGGCCCTGAACATTGTATTCCCTGGGCTTAACCCAATCAAAACCAGTAACTGAGTTTCTGGGGTAAGAAAYAGTAAACTCCCTTCCTTTTTTCCAATAAAGAAAGTGAATACTAATTCRACTGAGGTGTATAAGTGTAAAGYAATTATTTTCCTGCACTTTTCCTGAAATAACCTAACCTAGTGCAAAGAGTCTTCTTTTTTTGGCTTGAATAACAGAGTAGTCCCAGAGATTAATCATAGTTACAAAAAAAAGCTTTGGTTAAAAACAAAGATGAAGTGTCAGAGAGTATGCGCTTGGTGAGGACTTAGATGGCTGATGTAGCGTCCATGACTGTCCAGGTTGTGTCCATCATACCAGGAATGCTGTTTGGTGGATGTAAGAATGGCAAWAGAAAATATGTCCATACAAGAGCTGTTACTTGACATTTGTCCATGGTAGTAGGGGTGCTGCAGGTGATAAGGGGTGGTTTTTTGTTTAGACAGATTCTGCTGGCTGTAAGGCATCACAGTTGATGGCTCAGTTGTCTCTTGGCAGTTTTGAGCCGACTGGTAATCAAAGATCATGGACGGTCATCAGTTTCCTCTCTAAGCTCTGTAGGAAACGCGCACACTTCAGCRGGAGTCATCCATAGGCTTACCTGTCTATGACTCGCTCTCTATGGTGACTGTGACCGTCTCGGCTACGTCTGAAACACAAGGGTGAGAGGTAAGAGGTCAAGGTTCAGGCAGCTCACAGACACAGGGCTACATGACATCACAGGGATCTACATACCAGTTTTGTCGAAGCTGCCATCCTGATGATCSTCAATGTGGTTGATGGTGTCGCCAAGGACATGCTTGGGGCTTGCAGGACCATCTACAGAGCTGTTTCAGGACAAGGCCGGTATTAACTTCATGAATGAGGCGAGATCATTTACTGAATCAGGAATGAAAGAAGTCAAACCAAGAAACCATGAATAACCTTTTGCCGTTGATCTGGAGGCCCACAGCTATCTGCTCAGGATCTAAGTTCACCAACCGGGTGACAAAACTGTTACCATCACCGTGACTGACAGAGAGAAAGGAGAGCACAAGGGGGGGTAGACATTAGGCATTTAAATACCTACAGTGAAACTCAAACTAGGTTTTTATTGACTAAAAGGCAGTACTGACTAAGAAGCAAAACTATTATTAAGCTCCAACAGAATAGATGGATAGGTGACTTTGTGTTTTCACCTGGTGTAGATGGGAAACATCCAGTACTTCTTCTGGTCTCCAAAGACCTCWGCCATGTTCCTACTGAATCCCAGAGAGAAGCCATTCTTGTCTGGGCCATTTCTGAAGACAGGAGCCCTGAAAGCCTCTGAAATAAAACAAATATTAGTTGCAAGCAACAATGAACAGGGTTCACAGGATGACAAAGGAGACAAGATAAGTTGGATAACAAAGCAGCAATATGTACAGTAGAAACCATCTTCATTTAAGTACAATCCGTGAAAACATGACCATGTTTATCGCTCAATACCACAAGGATGACATAAGTGAAGTTAAGTCTAGTGCTGTATCTTTGAATGCAGCAAGTAATCATTCTTAAAGTCCTTAATGTATTGAGTGTATTAACCAATTCTGTGGTCAATTTGACTAATGGTTTATGACTTGAAATATTTTCAGCGTATTGCAGTGGAGGCTGTTGAGACAACGACTTATAATAATGGCTGGAAACGGAGCGAACGGAATGGAAAACACATTKAAACCATGCATTTGATACCATTCCACTTAATCCTGCCCCAGCAGTTACCATGAGCCCTTCCTCCCMAATTAACATGCCACCAACCTCCGGTGGTGTATTGGTAGGCTATATTTTGAATTCTGGGACTTTATTTTGTCAAAAATCTGTTTGTTAATTACTTCAATCTCAGTTGGTACACTCCATATTAGCTTTAATAAAATAAATAAAAATTCAGTATACTTTCACAGCTGTAATACGCTGACTGCACAAGCGGCAGAACTTCTACTTTCCCAAATAAATGACACACTTTTCACTATGTTCAGGCCACATAATACGGCAACAATATGATTACACAGAAAGTAATCACRATATTTCACATTATTCATCTGCACAATWAAAATCTAACATTCATTTGCATGAGACAAAGTCCACCTGATCAATAGTTACTGCTYTAGTATCTCATGGTGCCACTGGTGCTAATGACATCTATAGAGCCACCAACCGGTCTGGTGCAGCCATCTAAGGTTGCAGTGACTTTATATTCACAGTTATTATATAGAGCAGGTAGCCAAGCGTTTAAGAGAATTTGGCCTGTAACTGAAAGGTCACTGGTTCAAATCCCCGAGCCGACTAGTTGGGGGGGGGACTGTTGATGTGCCCTTGAGCAAGGCACTTAAACCTAATTGCTCCTGTAAGTTGCTGTGGATAAGAGAGTCTGCCCAAATTTCATGGCCCCATGTCCATCAGTTCATTTCTTATAGCCCTGGTGAGATATGGTGCCATCTAGTGGTGTAATGTGGCCAACTAAGAATTCAGCAACGAAACATTCTCAAATTCATTACAGGCTAACTTATTGGGTCTATATACCAAACCTGTTGTCAATCGGAMTTATGGTTCATGAGAAATATATATATATATTTTTGCATTAGCACTAATGTGCATCTATTAGGTACAGTGTGGCTATATTTGAATGCGGCATAAAAAATAAATAATAATAATAATAATCTCTCCATAAAATGAAAGACTGATGTAATGAGCCTAACTTCAGGCTAGGCCTCTATTTTCTCCACTTCCTTTCTGATTGACGTGCCCAAAGTAAACTGCCAGTTACGCAGGCCCAGATGCCAGGATAAGCATATAAATTGGTAGCATTGGATAGAAAACACTTTGAAGTTTGTAGAAATGTTAAAATAATGCATGAGACTATAACACAATTGATATGGTAGGAGAAAATCCAAAGAACAAMAAMAAAAAACKGATTGGTTTGAGATCCCATGCTCTTCCATTAGAACGTATAGGGTCAATGTTAAATCCGGCTCCCAGTTTGCAATTCCTATGGCCTCCACTAGATGTCAACAGTCTTTGTTCGAGATTTTAGGCTTGTTTCTCCCCAACAAGGAAGAATTTTGAGTTTTGGCACTGGGAGTCATAGCTGGAAATCAGTCTGTGCGCGCTYATCTGCGTGAAYGTGCCTTAGGCATGCTGCAAGAAGGCAYGAAGACTGCAGATGTGGCCAGGGCAATAAATTGCAATGTTTGTACTGTGAGACGCCTAAGACAGCGCTACAGGGAGACAGGACGGACAGCTGATCGTCCTCACAGTGGCAGACCACATGTAACACCTGCACAGGATCGGTACATCCGAACATCACACCTGCGGGACAGGTACAGGATGGTAACAACAACTGCCCGAGTTACACCAGGAACGCACAATCCCTCCATCAGTGCTCAGACTGTCCACAATAGATATCCTCCTCCCTCATGTGGTACCCCTTCCTGGCAGGCTCATCCTGACACGACCCTCCCGATGACAATGCCACCAGCCATACTGCTCGTTCTGTGCGTGATTTCCTGCAATACAGGAATGTCAGTGTTCTGCCATGGCCGAAAGAGCTCGGACCTCAATCCCATTGAGCACGTCTGGGACCTGTTGGATCAGAGGGTGAGGGCTAGGGCCATTCCCCCCAGAAATGTCCGGGAACTTGCAGTGCCTTGGTGGAAGAGAGGAGTAACATCTCACAGCAAGAACTGGCAATTCTGGTGCAGTCCATGAGGAGATGACACTGCAGTGCTGTTACTTTTGATTTTGACCCCCCCCTTTTGTTCAGGGAAACATTATACCATTTCTGTTAGTCACATGTCTGTGGAACTTGTTCAGTKTATGTCTCAGTTGTTGAATCTTGTTATGTTCATACAAATATTTACACATGTAAAGTTTGCTGAAAATAAACACAGTTGGCAGTGAGGACGTTTCTTTTTTTTGCTGAGTTTACATACAATTGGTTTCAAGTCTCTAGGTCAAAYAGGGCGAAGGCTATGAGGGTTTACATGAGACTGCTTATAACAGCGCCACAAATAGGCCAATTGGTGCCATTCTTTTGGACCATGTTACCCATGCCATCGAGTTTCTGTGTGCCAAATTAGAAGAAAAAAAGTTCCCAATTTATGCTCAAGTTATTTGACCATGTCAAGAAAAAAGAAAGTCAGAGAATAGGTTCTGAATCACTAATTATAACCAACAATAAAAAGGTGTCAACAATCAAGACGATAGTGGATGAGTTACTGTGTTGAGTATAGTGAGGCATGGCAGCTACCTATGGTGGTCCTGTTCTTTCCCACAAGCCAGAGATGGTAGCTGAAAAGCGACAGGATGCTGATGAAGAACATGGCCGCCACAAAAAACAGAAACAACACGTGGAATTTGGCGTGAGTGTCAGGCAGCTGATTCTTGAGGGGAGAGAGAGAGAGGAGCCGTTAGTGACGTCATACTCTTCATCCGCCACATACAGTAGTAACGTTCACCTTCTGCACAGACACACAGGATATGACACATCAGTCAGTTGTAAAATGACCTATGAAGACCTCAATCTGGAGTAGCAGACGCTTAGCCTACATGACTGTTCAAGTGAATGGCTCCAGAAGGTACTACATACAGTACAGACCTTTTGGTTGTTACGCACAATACGACATGCTGAACAACCAACCCTGTCCGACTCCACACTCGCCCTCAGTTTGGCCAAGATGACAGTGGACATTCATTGTCACGAGCAAGGCAGCATATAACACAAGCAAGGACAGAGGCCTAGTCTTACCACTCAAGGGGGAACAGACAACGGCTTATGTTGCAAGACAACGGCTTAAGTTGCAAGACAACGGCTTAAGTTGCAAGACAACAGTGTTTGACACATACTGAAGAGAATCCGTCAACAGCAATTTGTACTTCTGAGAGACAGAAGCCTTGCGAATGCCATTATGGGTTGAGCTTCTTGACCTTTCCTTAGTGACAATAGGCTACTCTAAGAAGTGCAACCTTTCTTTTTGACGAACCACAATGATCAGATGGTGACAATCTCGCATTTTACCTGAGGACAATCCCCAACAGATCTCCATCGGCAAAGCTTTAGGCAAAGTATTAGAGACAGGCAGACGATTAGTGCAGACATTAAGAACGTGCAACTATCTTACAGAGATATAAAAAGGACAAGAAAAAAAAAGAAAAAAAAAAGAGAAGAACAGGATTACAAAACTATCGGCACCTGCTCAATATCCTCCAGAATGTTAGCACAATTGCACATGTTCCCTCCCCCCTTTCCACACTATACCCTACTGCAAACCACACAGCTAAATATAAACCAGATTCACACTAATTTCYCCTGACATGCAGACTGCTCAAGTTTGAGGTGGTTTATGTAGAGGATTTGGGGTATTGGCTAATTGGAACATGCTATCAGGGATCTTACTGCTTTCATTGGTTAACACTCAACTAAGTTCTAGCTAGTTAAGGAAGAAAGGACAGGCAGCTACAGTATTACTTACTGTCCAGAATTTGATGAAATACTGCAGGACGGTAGCGGCGATGAATGCACAATATAGCATGGAGTAGGCCAGAAACAAGACAAAGAACTTGTAGTTTGAAAATCCAACACAGTTATTCACCCTGAGAGAGAAACAGAGAAAACAAAAGTCAACGTGGCTTGTGCTGCTCGGTCTCCTTCTGAGAGCGGAGTAATCCTTTCCACATCACTATACCAGACAGATCAAATATGCTCATGCAGTAGAATGGACAGGATGAAACTCTCCACTGATCCAAATCACTATCAAGTCAGTTTTAACAATAGACTTCAAATGAAGGCAGGCGTATGTTTGAGCGGTATGGTCATGAGTGTACTTTGCTAAGCATCTATACTTCATGAATGGACCGTTACATACCATGGACAGTGATGGTCCATCTTCAGTACACACCTGAGAGAGAGGGAGAGTATGACAGCATGAAAAACAACGTGRAAGAAAGTATATAGGACGTTGCTAGTTTCGACTGCGCCGCTCTTGGTTGTACCGTCTTCCATATTTGSCGTTGTGAGGTGGTACCATTTCTTCTGGTTGGACCAATTGAAATCAACTTGATAGGTGAGCGCTACCATCACTCCTGTGTCATGCCAACAGTAAAGCAACCTGAGATCTTTGGATTTCATAGCCTATAATGGCAATCAAGCTATGTTGAGAGGGGCGTTTCTATGGCGATTTAAAGGGAAGGACTCCGAAATACAAAATGAAAATAGGAACAGATTGTTTTCGCGGAGGGTGGATATTGAAATTCAGTCTCTTAGCTTTGTAAATAAATATACATTTCATCCCTATTTAATTTTAATATACAGCGGATTTCATTGAAAATAATTTGATATATATGTATGTGTRTATATATATATATATATATATATATATATATATATATACATACATACATACATACATACATACATACATATACACACACACACAGAGTCACGGGTCACATATAGTAAAGACATGGGGTTTGGACACGTGTTTTTCTGACAGAATTCTCTATTGAGCGGACATTTGTATAAACCTTGAATGAATTAATCCTTTTATGGGTGAACACCCTAGAGTATATTACTTTGGAGTTGAAGCACCCAAAAAGACGCCACGTAAAACCCCATGGTGCATCTCCTCTGAACCCCACAGTAATTGAACTGAACTCACATGTCACAGGTGGAGCAGTGGTGGCAGCGGTCGGGTTTGATCACCAGACAGTTGTCACAGTACCGGACGGCTGTGGAGAACACATACACCTGATCAATCATTAAATCCAAAGCTTGTGTTTCAACTACAGTCAATATGGAAATATTATTTTATACTAATACAATTGCCTAGTGAAATAGATTTTGTTTAACAAGTCATTTTTAAATTATTGGCACTCCTAAAGATACTTATAAATACAATCAAACAAAATATATCTGCATTAACATTCTACTTTTTTCTCTCTCAGCTTAAATAACTGTATTGTGGCCTTCCATGGCTTCCTGTTGTTTCACTGGGGTATAAAAATGTGGTACATGCATGTAAAATCCTTTTGTCATCCATCCCCATGGGAAAAGGCAAAGCGCTCCCAAACGAAGAGACAAAATGGTTGTTGACCTTATAAAAAATAATAATTAAATAACACTATTAGGAAGTTTAAAACCACTGGAACAGTGGTAAACTTGCCTGGTATTGGACGCAAGTGTATGTTGTCCCCACGCACAGTGAGGAAGATGGTTTGGCAGGCAAAGACAAAACCAAGGGCCAAAGGTGGACAATTACAGAACTTTGTTGCATTTTCAGGTCACCAAGTCTCCAATTACACGCCAACTCCATGCCAATAGGCTCTTTGGAAGGTTTTCCAGAAAAAAAGCCTTTGAGAGCAAACAACAAATGTAACGCCTGGAGGTGAAGTATTTTTTTWAATGTAACTAGGCAAGTAAGTTAAGGACAAATTCTTATTTACAATGACGGCCTACACCAGCCAAACCCGGACGACACTGGGCCAAATGTGCGCCGCCCTATGGGACTCCCAATCATGGCCGGTTGTGATACAGCCTGGATTTGAACCAGGGTCTGTGTTGTGACACCTCAAGCACTGAGCTGCAATGCTTTAGACTGCTGCGCCACACAGGAGGGCATCTTAGCCAAAAACCTGGTTGCCTCTGCCAAGAAGCTGAAACTTGGTCACAAGTGGCTCTTCCAGCAAGACAATAACCCCAAGCACTAATTAAAATCCAAAGAAATTGTTTATTGACCACAAAAACAACATTTTTCAATGGCCATCTCAGTCTCCGGACATGAACCCCATTGAAARCCTATGGTTTGAATTGAAGAGGGCAGTCCATAAGCGCAGATGAGGGGTATCAAGGATCTGGAAAGATTCTGTATGCAGGAATGCTCCAAGATCCCTCCCAATGTGTTTCTTCAATCTCATAAAAACACTAGAAAAAAAGCTCAGTGCCTAAATGCTATTATCCTCGAAGAGGGTGCCGGAAAACAGTAATCGAAACGAGGTGCCGGAACAATCAAAAGTATCGAAGAGGGTAAGGCCGGAGAAATTGAAAACCCAAGGAAGTTGCCAATACATTGACACCTAGCTTTGAGATTCTTTTAATGACACTGTAAACAAAAAATCTCTGAGCAATCCTGTAATATGATATTAATATGCATCCATTGCATGATCATACAACTGAAATAGCCAGTAAATTGTACATTTACTACAGTCTTTTTCACATCTTATATCAAAGGATGCCATAATTTGGGAACCCGACTGAGTATCCCAAATACGATAAAATAGCACATCATTCTAATTGGGCAACCTTGTATGAAAGAGTACACAAGGGAGTTGGGGGTGGTGGCAGTAAACATTCTCACGCTCCTGTCCCGAGTGGCGGTGTATAGACAGGAATGCCTACCCGCTGCACCTTCTTCAGGATCTCCCTGCTAAGAGTGTCTGATTTCCTCCTTCGCATACCGGCTTCCTTCATCCCACTGATTTGGGAAGGACACAGAAGAACTGATCCGAAGCAACAGAAGCACGCGCTCAGTGAGGGTATGAAACCATAACTAGGATGTTCTCAAATACAACGCGGCATAACATAGGCTAGTCTCAGAGCAGCGAATTACGGACAAATGGCATCTGTAGAAATTAGAGGGAAACACTCTTAGGAAATAGTTGCAACAAAAGAAAGTTACTTGAGTTTGAGAGACAGGACAAGAAAATCCCCTTTCATAACCAATACACTGAGGGTTAGCAGTATCCAGATCGTTACAGTAACCGGATACATGATACACCAGCATACCAGTAGATATCACGCATTGCAGGAGTACAATCACGGGTCTTAGTCTACAAAAATCACTATATAAATACAACGTAACTACACAAAATACAAGCGAGGTCAGGGCGGCTTGGGCACACAGAATATGCGCAGAAACTCTTCATACCTGTGTTTCTGTACCATAACATAGATTACCACCATTGGGCGAGCGCCATGTGACAAAACAAGGGGTCTAATCTCTACAAAACACCCCAAGGAACGCAAAGCAAAAGTTCAGTATATAAAATACAATAATACAAATTACAGCTATAAAAGGCTTGGGCAGATCCAGATTTTCATAGCGTCACACTGTCTTCTCCATTTACTGTATTACCAACATGGCACACAAGGGGGCAGTCCATTGGGCCTCTACCATGATGCTGAAAAAATATTAGCAAAATCAAAAGGCGCAGTTAGATAAATGCTAACGAGCAAAAACAAAATAACTGCAAAGATCGGCAAATCCAGCTCAAAGTTACACAAGCATAGCTAGCAGCTACCGAATGTCATTTTGTGTGAGTGTGGACATTGACAAGTTAAAATGAACGAGAGAAATGGTGTAAATAAAAGTTGATGCATGCTTTTCTGAAGGAAGAGCAGAATGTGTACATGGAGCAGATGAGAGAACAGAGAAAGAAAAAAAGAAAGAAACGTTAGCAGGAAGCGAGGTGAAAAAAATGGCAGCTGTACAGAACTCTTCCAGACCTCTGACAGAAAGCCATAAGATGTGAGATGGCAAATTTTTAGTAGTGTATGGCATACAAGTAGCTTCATCACCTCATGTGCACCTCAGGGCCTCAGCGATAGAACGCTATACACTCACCTCATCTCGCTTTCTCCATTTACAAAGAAACACRTGACTGTTCTGGGCAACTACAGTAAGCTTCATAACGTAAAATAATGTGATGGGTGAAATGAAAAACGCAATCTGTCATCTYTTAACTTATTACACAAGTTGACAGCAGCGGTTAACTTAAAAAGGTGCTACAAATATTCACATGTATTGGAAAAACTTCAAAGAAATAGTTGACAGTATTRAAAAACCATCCCATGGCTTTTTCCAAATACCATGGTATAACCGCCCAAGCTATATCTGAGAGCTAGAGATGCACAACGTTACCAAAAGTATGTGGACACTTGTCAGCAACAGGTGTGGCTGAAATAACAGAATCCACTTATTTGAAGAGGTGTCCACACACACATATATATCAAACATTAGGAACACCTTCCTAATATTAAGTTGCACCCTCCCCTTTTKCCCTCAGAACTGCATCAATTCGTTGGGACATGGACTCTACAAGGTGTCAAAAGCTTTGTTGACTTATGCTTGACCCATGTTGACTTATGCTTCCCAGGCAGTTGTCAAGTTGGCTGGATGACGATTTTTGATACACAAGGGAGAGTTAAAACCCCAGCAGCGATGTAGTTCTTGACACAAACTGGTACGCCTGGCWCCTCCTTTAAAAGCACTTAATCTTTTGTCTTGCCCATTCACCCTCTGAATGGCACACATACACAGTCCATGTATCAAATGTCTCAAGGCTTAACAATCCTTCTTTAACCTGTCTCCTCCCCGTCATCTAGACTGATTGAAGTGGATTTAAAATGTGACATCTATATGGGATCATAGCTGTCATGTAGTCAGTCTCTCTTGGAAATCTGTTCTTAATGTTTACTCATATATATATATATAAATAAAACACACCAAAAGCTTGGATGCACCTACTCATTCCAGGGTTTTTCTTAATTTTTACTATTGTAGAATAATAGTGAAGACCTCAAAACTATGAAATAACACATGGAATCATGTAGTAACCAAAACAAGTGTTATACAAATCCATTGCTCGTGTTTCTTATTGGTGTCCTTTTAGTAGTGTTTTTTGCAGCATGAAGGCCTGATTCACACAGTCCCTCTGAACAGTTGATGTTGAGATGTCTGTTACTTGACCTCTGTAGCATTTATTTTTTGGCTGCAATTTCTGAGGCTGGTAACAGAGATCGACGATTTTAGGATTTTCAACACCGATACCGATTATTGGAGGACAAAAAAAGCTGATACCGATTAATCGGCCAATTTTTAAAATGTATTTGTAATAATGACAATTACAACAATACTGAATGAACACTTTTAACTTAATATAATACATCAATAAAATCAATTTAGCCCAAATAATAATGAAACATGTTCAATTTGGTTTAAATAATGCAAAAACAAAGTGTTGGAGAAGAAGTAAAAAGTGCAATATGTGCCATGTAAGAAAGCTAACGTTTAAGTTCCTTTCTCAGAACATATGAAAGCTGGTGGTTCCTTTAACATGAGTCTTCAATATTCCCAGGTAAGAAGTTTTAGGTTGTAGTTATTATAGGATAGACTATTTCTCTCTATACCATTTGTATTATATACCTTCTGACTATTGGATGTCCTTATAGGACAACTTTATATTGCCAGTGTAACAGTATAGCTTCCATCGCCTCTCCTCGCTCCTCCCGGGGCTCGAACCAGAAACACAACGACAACAGCCACCCTCGAAGCAGCGTTTACCCCATGCGAGAGCAAGAGGGACAACCACTCCAAGTCTCAGACGACCAGTGAACGTTTGGAAACGCTATTCAGCGCGCACCGCCTCTAACTTAGCTAGCCATTTCACATCGGTTAACACGAGCCCTAGATCTCGGGAGTTGATTAGGCCTTATGACCGGATGGTGAATTCCGGGCCTTACCATGGTTCCTGGTATGGGATCGGCATCTCTGATACTTAGTCTATTGGTTGGCAGTGTGACATTCTCCCGGCACTTTATCATTCTAAGCCGATAGTTTGAAGTAGTTTACTACCCTTAGCCAATAAATTAAACTCCGTTTCAATTCGACATTTAAATCCTTAATAAAAAATTCTGTCTTGCAAGTCCAGTTTGGATCCCAAAATTTTAATTTTAAGAAATTGTGCAATATGTCAGAATATAGTAGAGAGAAATTTATTTCAGCTTTATTTCTTTCAAATCACATTCCCAGTGGGTCAGACGTTTAACAATAACACTCAATTTAAGTATTTGGGTAGCATTGCCTTTAAAAATTGTTTAACTTGGGTCAAAATACGTTTTGGGTAGCGCGTCCACCATTTTTTTTGCCCGATTCCCTCTGACAGAGTTGGTGTAATGAGTCAGTTTCTCGCCAGACACTTTTACAGTTTCTGCCCTCAATTATTCTATATGGATTTGAGGTCAGGCTGTTGGTGATGGCCACTCTACATACATTGACTTTGTTGTCCTTCGAACATTTGCCAACATACTTGTGGAAGCATGCTTGGGTCAATTGTTCCATTTGAAACCCATTTGCCGACCAAGGCTTTTAACTGTCCTAAACTGAGTCTTAGATTTTGCTTCAATATAATCCCATCATTTCCCTTCCTCACGATGCCATCTATTTTGTGAAATGCACCGAGTCCTCCTGCAGCAAGAGCACCGCCACACATGATGCTGCCACCCCGTTCTTCATGGTTGGAATGGTGTTCTTCGGGCTGCAGCCCTCCCCTCTCTTTTCCCTTCCAAGCTACGATGGGTCATTATGGCCAAACAGTCTTTTTTGTTTTCATAGACCAGAGGAATATTTCCCTCCAAAAGTACGATCTTGTCCTAGGGCAGTTTGCAAACCGTAGTCTGGCTTTTTTATGGCTGTTTTTGGAGCAGTGGCTTCTTTCCTTGCTGAGCGGCCTTCATTTGATGTCGATATAGGATCGTTTAACTGGTGGCGTATAGATAGTTTGGACCCGTTTCAATCCAGCACCACAAGGTCCTTTGACTGTTGTTCTGGATTGGATATGCACTTTTCGTCCAAAATACGTTCATCTCCTAGGAGACAGAATGCGTCTCCTCCTGAGCGGAATGACGGCTACGGTGGTCTCTGGGTTTATATTGCATACTATTGTTTGTACAGATGAACATGGTCCTTTCAGGGTTTGGAAATTGCTCTCCAAGAATAACAGACTTGTGAGGTCTATCAATTATTTTTATGAGTATTGGCCGATTCTTTGATTTCCCATGATGTCAAGCAAAAAGAGGCACTGAGTTTGAAGGTAGGACCTTGAAATACATCCACCAGGTACACCTCCAATTGATCAAATGGATGTTCAATTAAGCCTATCACAAGCTTCTAAAAGCATGACATCATTTCTGGAATTATTCTCACGCTGTCTAAAGGCACAGTCAACTAGTGTATGTAACTTTCTGAAAATCCACTGGATTTGTGATACGGGTGAATTTATAAAGTGAAATAACCTGTCTGTTAAAAATTTTTGGAAAAATGACTTGACATGTAAAAAGTAGATGTCCCTAACAAACTTCCAAAACAGTAGTTTGTTAACAAAGAATGTGTTGATGGTTGAAAAACGAGTTTTAAATGACTCCACACCTTAAGTGATGTAAACTTCTGACTTCAATTATGTCAGATGCATAACAAACTACTGTTACTGTTGAACCATTTTCAAAATTAGTTCATACTCCTTTATTTTAACTGGCGACCTTCGAAGAGTTACAGATAGGAAGTAGCAAACCCACCCATCCGGGAATCCACACTCCATAAATCCCCAATCGTTGTAAATTTGTTATCGAACATGATCAAAATGAAATCAGCAATTCACAATATCAACAACAATTTGGAGTTAACTGTCAACACCTATTTAACATATATTTTCCATCTCTATGCAGACTGAACAAATGAATTTGGTTATTTACCCAAAGACCAGGACCCAGGAACTTGGTAACTTTCTTTCAAACACATGATTTCACATTGTGATTCAAAAACATTTAATAAAATAACAACCGCCATTCGAAATTTTACCCCAACAACTGGAATTCACAAACTCTTGATAATCCATAAGGAATAATAGTATCTCATAAAGCAATGGTATAAATCGAACAGAAACTGGTGTTCTCATTCATTTTATAATTAGATCCCACCGTTCTAATCATTCCTTAACTGAGATCTGGTCAGGCCTTACAAGAAAGTCAGGATACGGACATTCGACCCATTAAATATTTCCTCTCCCTTTAACTTTTCCTGTCCTTCAGAAACCATTTAAAGAACCTTCCAAACATTTCCATCCTTTGCATACCCAATTACAACTGAATTTGAAAGACCCATCCAAAATAAATCCCGTATCACACCACTAATTGCATATTTGTAACGGTAAATGTGTGTTTTGTGTGTGTGACAACCGTAGGTAAAACACACTGAAACAAGCCCCATACCTTATCGGACCCACCCCATTTATGGCCACCAAAATTTATAGTATTTTTTTGTAAACTATACAGCCATAATAGATATAAAGATAAATAGTATATATAAGTAACCCATTTGCTAATTAATACGTAAAATATAAAAAACATATCGTAAAAATCTAAAAAAACAAAAAATACGATAAAGACCCCCATTCCATGGATCCAGCTCCAAAAAAGAGTGTTTGGACGATTTATTTTAATTTGTTACCTTAGAATTCCATTCCCACCATGGGCATTTCGCCTAGTTTTCCACCCAAATATTTTCCTGTGTCAATTTAGCCATTTCGCTTCTCATCCTACGAGAACGTATATTTGATTACCCTGCCTCTATATTGAACGTTGGGTAGACTGTCATACGTGTTTCCTTCAACAAGAAACTGTAATCTCTATGAGCCGCTATCGTATTCGACACCAAGCTATATCACCGAATGTGGACTTTCCTCTCCTGCTACTCTCAAAAGGATTTTGTTCGCTCTTTGAAAAAGATGCAAAACGCCTTTGTTTAGCCGGAATTCTCTCGAATTGCAGCATGGCTCATAATCACCCATATACCCTTCATTCTTCCAATGTTCCGATTGCTCCCTGTTTTAGATTGAGATTATCTCCGTTACGCTTGATGTTTTGTCGCTGCGTTTCTTTGTCTTACCTTGGCCATTGAAACCACTGTTAGTCGACTTTCACTGTGTCTGTATTAACCTCGCAACGTCTGCGAAGTGAGCGGGATTTATATTTCGCACTAAACATCTTTGCTGCTATTTCATCTCAAGCCCCACAATGGGTTTTGATTCAAACAGGTTTCAAAAACCTGCCCCAAAAGCCGGAGAAATTTCTTCAATGTACCTCACGTCACCCAGTCCTTGTTTGTAGCTAATCCTCAATTAATTCCCCATAATTCGACGGAATTGTAGAATGCTTGTGGCTTCGTTTCAGTGACTCGTGCTTTTTTTAAACATCCCTAGCTCGCTTGGCGAAAATCAAGTCGTCGCCAGTACTTGATAGTTATTTATCCCAAACTGTGTCTAAGGGTGTTTTATATTTCTTCATTCCCGTCTATAATGACACACCCCCTATTAACTATTCTAGGTAGCGCTACCACTTCCACGGATATATGAATTGGTCATGGGTACTAACTGCCTGTATTAAAGACCTATACTATAAGCGTCTGCAAATGATTTAGCTGGAAATCGATGACTTAATTTCTTATTACCAGTATTGTGCCTCAAATTCCACGTTGTTGATAACCCACATTACCAAAATTATTCCACTTAGTCTTCCCTGTTTCCACATAATCTGTATGTTCTCCACCCAACAGGGCAATCTAACCAACCTCTTCTTTATTGCTATACTGCTAATCTCCGTACTCAGTGTTTGAATATCTTATTTTTTCATTTTTTTTTCCATTTTTATTTTACTCACTAGCTCCTAGAACTGCCCTATCATCTGTATTTACACTCCTGGATCTCGCAGAAAGGAAAAAACTCCAACTCGGGACCTGTCCTTTTGGAACCTACCTGCACCAGATATTTGCGACAGGTCATTACACAATGGTCCTACCGAATAAACTCAAGCTCTTAGGTCCGTGTCCTATATATTGTTCAGCTACGATTCTCATCTCCCAAGAATGTCAAAATGAGTGGAAGACAGGTGTCGGAATGTGCCTTCCTTTTGTTCTGTTCGCAGTCCAGCTCCACTGAGTCTGGACCCTCTCTGGTTTTGGACTACCCAAATCGTGGTAAAACCCTGCTTGCGAGCGCCAAGTGTTTGGTTCTAAATTCTTCATAGTAGAAAAGTCATCGACGTTTTGAAAGCTTAAAAAAAGTTGTTCTTCCAAGAGAATAATACAGACCAACAATGTTTCCACCACTACATAGTCTATGTACTTCTATTAGGCACTCCTCCTTCTCTCCATCTTACATCTATTATGGTCGACAGGAAAGACAAAGGTAATAGGGAATAAACCCATAATTCTCCCCTTAAAGGATCTGACTGACCGTCAACCCTCATATTTGCCTAATCTCCCAAAGATGTCCACCCATATCCCTACAGCAATCCGTGTGACTTCCTCTCCGTCACCCAGCACATTCCAAAGCCATCTGGTCCCTACAAAGATAACGCCTTATCTCTGATGTAAACAACCAGTCCTGCTCCGGATGCATGTCCAGAGTTTACCCCAGAATCCAAACTTCAGAAAAAGTTCAATCCAATGCAAAATGTATTATTAAGCGCTAAATGTATTATCAAGCCTTCTCCTCCTTTCGCGTCGGAATTCTGACAAAGTAGAAAGCACGCGAGTCACTTTGAGAAGGCACAGTGGCTGTCTAAAGCTTATATATTTTTTCTCAAAGAATCCCCACGATCATTTAGAGTAAGAAGAGGAAGCTAGTAGTGTGTGGGCATTGCAGTCAGTCAGTCTAGGACCTGTGTAGGAGTGAATGTAAAGGAAACAGAGAGTGAAACAGACTCCCTTAGAGGTTTGCTTCGCACACCTGTCTGAGCCCAGCTTCGTCTGGTTGTACCGGAAACAGTATACGAAGAGTCGGGGATTGACAGCCAGAGGTATAACACGGCTGTGTTTCCATCCACCTCTTTTGTTCAGGTTATCAAGTAGTTCAGAGGTCACATGCAAGAGAGAGAGACGAAGAGGATAAAGAAGAGGGACACACTCAGACGACGATGAGTCTGGAGCACGCAGCATAACTACTTTAAAGGTGAGGTTGCTATTCATAGCGATTCTTCTCTATATCCTGCTTTCGTTCTCATCCCCTTTCTCACTCTTCTCCCCTGCTTGCTTGTCTCTCTAACCTCCTCACAACACAATTAGACTCCCAAACACATCACGCACAAAAGTATGCTTCCATCTTAACTCTCTGTCCTTGGTTTTTCTCTCTTCTGTATGAAAGATGCACGAATCACTCCAATATTATAATGTAAAATACACATTAATTTCGCCTTCGCACATTGTGGTGTTCTGTTTTGTGAAATTGCTTTTAAGTTAAGTTTAGCGTGGCACACAGTGAAACCTCTTGCTGTTTGGATCTTCTCCTTGGTTTCGGCAGGAAGAATGCGTTTTCACTCGTAGGTTTGAAATGGAGCCGGTTTAAACCGGTTTATTTGTTCATACAAGAGGATTATGTAATGTTTTTTTCTGTTTAACTGTCAATGTAAATGAGACCGAACGAGCCCATTCTTTTGTAAATGTTTGTCTTTTCGTTGTTGCGTTAGTACAGTAGTCCATCCTTATTATAATGGTGAGCCCACCCAGGTTATAATAAGTCACCACCCAGGTTCACCAAGGTTCAGAGTCCTAGTGGGACTAAGAACTTGGGTTATTTTTCCTCTACCATACGTGACGTCTAGTATTTTTTTGTATTTTTTTATATATCTCTTTTTCCATGGGCTAGTTATATAACCGTAGCATCCTCTTCTCCATTAAATTATTCCAAAGCTTCGCCCAATACAACACTGAACACGGCCAAGTGGTAGAGCTATCACCATCGCCCAGTCCAGGTGCTTGTTAATAAATAAGGCACTACCCTCAACCTCAGGTGGAAACATTTGTTTCATTCGGTTTGCAAACAAACCTCACTAGGTCTTCGCTTTAGTATGGAGCGCATTTTCCTTAGCCAATTCCAGCGTGGCAGTGCTGAGCGATTTAGTGCTTTTTGGGTCTTTTGAATATATATATATTTTTTTAACTTGGTTTTCCGAATTGTTGATTGTTTTTTTTTTTTTTACATTAAATGCACTATGCATTATGTGGGTTGACTGTTGAAACAATCAGAATAAAAACACTACAAGTCCGCATTACATGTAGTTGACTGTCTATTACTGCTTCATCACTTAACCCATAATTTATAACATTACTTTAATAAGATATATTTCAGCTTTTTGTGTGTAATATTATGTTGTTTCATTTCCAAAGTCGTCTCATCTCTATAGAGCTTGCCTGCTCTAGCTGTCTGAACATACTTTTAGTCCGTTTCGTCAAAGTAAATAAGATACTTTTGAACTTCTGGAATACCACTTATAATTGAACTTAGATCCGTAATTTCAAGGTGGCAGATGCATCTGCCTCTTCCTCCTCGAACACGTGTCTCCTGTCTCTCCCCAATCCGTGTCGCCCCACACCGACCGGACAAGTAGGCACGCATGGTTTATGGTGATTATAGTTTAATTACCACATTTTCTGGGCGCTCTACTAGATGTGGCATATTGGGCCTGTTGGATAACTACAAACTCCCTACAAATGCGTAGTTCGACTGTGAGCCAATTCATTGCTTTTAGAGAAACTGTCGCATTGAGCTGACAGCAGAAAAAAACGGACCAAAATGGAATTGCCAATAATTGAACGATGTTGGTCAAGTTAGCTGTTAATAAAACCGAAAGATTGCTGAAAATGGTCGTTAAATCGCTTAGCACTAACTGATAACACAAGCTGTGTGGTGCCTCATCTCGCCCTAAAAATTCCACCAATTATTGCCATCGCACCCCATCAGCTGCTCTACGGTCGCTAATATTGGTTGATGAGGCGAAATGGCGGTACAGATCAATGAATTATAACTTTGTTAGTCAGCACGTACGTTCACAAAGTAATTTGGTTACACGGAAGTTCAACAACGCCAAGGCTTACTCTCCCAAGAGCAAGCCTAGGCCTTAGAACAAACTCTCGCAGAAAGAAAGATAAGAAACCTGGCAAGAACCAGATATAGGGGAGAGTCATCTCTCCTCGATTCAGCTGTGTCAGGTAATGTCAGTTAAGGTCAGCCAATTGTCCTCGTTAAAAGCAGTCAATAAGAAGGCTGAAAAAGTAGAAGGAGTGTTGGAAAAGCAGGGTACCCACTTGGTAACATGGAATGCATTATGACAATCCGGATTTAAGAGGCATGGAGAAGCGAGACACAATGCGCACAAGAAGACAGCAGGGGTTAATGCACCGATAAGGAGGAGCAAGTCCATCAGTTTATAACAGAGTGCTGCCAGGGCAGAGGCAATAAAAACCACCATCACCGTTTAGGGTTCTCGCTAAATCAACCCCACTGTTCAGAGTGCCGTAAAGATGTCTCTTACAATAATAATAATATTTTCTATGCTCAATAAACATTCATAAGCTCTTATGGTAGTGCTCTTCCGCAATTTAGCTGTGCCTTAGCTTGTGAGCCTAATTTAGATTTAAAAATGGAAATCTGAATCCTTAATGTTTTTGACTGGCTGTTCAATAGTTAAATGAGCGCCTTAAACTACTGTTGGGACCTTGGAGAGGAAGACATATGGCTGTGTTAGGACAGTTCACACAGTTCTTATATTTTTTTGTCACTAATTGGTCCAATTGCAACAGAAATCATTTTTCACATTAGCTCTTTTCAGAGCTGATCTGATGGTCAAAAAACATTAGTGAAAACAAGATCAGAAATTTGTCTGCGTTGTGTAAAAGCACCTTGTCCATTATTTCGCCTTAGTCTTGATAACTCATCAATT
>NC_036863.1:39577249-39643293 GCF_002910315.2 Salvelinus sp. IW2-2015 | reverse complement strand
AATTTATTAATTTATTTTTGGATTTTTTATTTTATAGTGAGTTGATTGTTATTTAATATCGATATAGATTATTTAATCATTATGGATTAATTTATGTGAGTGATTGGTTTATACAATATATTTTTATTTAAAATTTTAATAAATAGTATATATTTATTTATTTTAAATATATATAATAATATTACTTATTAAATTTATATTTTATTAATTTTTTCAAATTAATATTTTAAATTTTTTATAATTTTTAATATATTTAATTTTACTATTAATTATTTTTATATTAATAATTTAATTTATAATTTTTATATTATATTTATATTTATATTAATACAATATATATATATTATTATTTTTATATATTTAAAAAATTTAATTTTATTATATTATAATTTCTTATTTTTATTTATAATAATATTTAATATAAAATTAAATTTTTTATTAAGCAATTTATATTTATTTTTTATCATTTTAATTATTATATTTAACTTATTTATTTTATTTAATTTATAAACTAAAAATGGTTTATTATTTTAATTATATTTTAAAATTTATTTTTATAATTATTTTATTATGATTTATTATAAAGTTATTTTAATTTTAATATAATAAAATATTAATTTATTTAATATTTATTTGTATTTTATTACTTTACTATTTAATTAATAATTATTATTTATTATTTATATTTTTCTTTTTTAATTAATACTTATACTAATTATTTATTATTTATAAAAATATTATTTATATAGTTATATCATGTTTAATAATAAGTTTTTTATAATTTTTTAATTATAATATTTTTATTTATATTACAATTAATTATAATTAAATTTAAAATATTATTATTTACTTATTATAATATATTATTTAATATTTTATTTTTTATTATTATTATTAATTATTAAAAATAATATTATTTTTTATTTTTATACTAAATTTATTATAAAATAAAATTTATCTTTAATTAATTGTACTATACTATTTATTTTAATATTTATATTTATTTAAATTAAATTTTTTTTGTTAATTAATATTAATATATTTATATTTTATATAATATATTATTAATTATAATAAATTTAAAGATATTATAATTAAAATATTATATATTTTAATTATATTATAGTTAATATATTATATTTTTTATAAATATATTTATTTTTTACTAATATATATATTTTATAAATAATATAATAATAATATTTTATAATTATCTATAAATATTAAATTTATTAAATTATTTATTTTAAAATATAAAATAATGTAAATATTTTTTATTTTTTATATTAAATCTAATAAATATTATAAATGTTAAAATTATTATATATATTTTTAATACTATTATTTATTTTATATTTTATAAATAATAATTTATATATTATAAGTTATAAATATTAAATTATTATTAATTATATATAATATATGATATTAATGGTAAATATGAAAATTTATAATTTTTCAATTTTATTTAATATAAATTATTATTTTAAGAATAAGTAATTATCATTAAATATATAATTAGTAATTTTATTAATAAATTTTTTTTAATTATGATTTATTTTATATAATAAATTATTTAATAATTTTTTAATAATATTTTATATATATATAGTATTATTATAAAATTAATAAATATTTTAATTCAAATTATTATTTATACGTATACATTAAGCTATTATTTAATTATTAAATATATGTATAATAATTAATATTATATAAAGTATTAAATAATAATATTATATATTATAAAATTATATTAACATTTTTTTTATATTAATTAAGTATATTGTATATAAAAATGTGTGGGTGGTGGTGGTGGTGTGTGTGGTGTGGGGTTTTAAAATTAATTATAGTTTATCTATATTTATTATAGATTGAAAATAGTAAAAATTTTATAATTAAAATTAGTATTATATATAATTATAATTTTTTTAAATTATAATTTTATTTATAATTTTAAATATATTTTTTCTATTATAATTTTATTTTTTTTAATAATAACTTAATTTTTAATTAACATTTTTAATAAGTTATAATTATCTATATTATTATTAAAATATTTCTATATCAATTTACTTATAATATTCATAATTATTTATTTAAACTCTTATTATATTATCAAAATAATATATCTTTTTAATTTCATTTGAAATTTATAATTAGTTTATTATTTCAACAAAAATATAATATAATTTTTATTATATATATATTGTTATATTTAAATAAATTTTAAAAATTTTTTATAAAAATAGCGTTAATTTTATATACTTATAATTATTTATATAGTTTTAATAATAAATATATTATTTATATTAATATATAATATTATTGTAATTAAATTTTATTAAAAATAATTAAATTTAATATTTATTTTTATTAGGGATATTATTTTTAGAATACTATTTATATATTAAGCATTTTATTTTATAATTTAATAATTTATATTTATTATTTTTTATAAAATATAATATATTAATATATATTTATTATAAAATTATTTATTATATTTTAATTTTTATTAAGTATAGATTTAATTTATACTATTATTATATTAATAAAATTGTTTTTAATAAGGTTAATATTTAAATTTTTAATACATATAATAAAAGCTCATTTAATTATTTTAAATAAACAAAATTATCATAAAAAAATTTATTATATTTATATTAATTTTTTATATACATTTATAATAAAATATTAAGTTATTTAAATATATTAATTTTATATATTATATTATCTTATTATTTTTGAATATATATTATTTTTATTTATTATTTATATGAATATTATATTATATAATAATTACTTTTATTAATATATATAATTATTATTATCTTAGAAATATAATTTTTAAGATTAATAATTTTTTATTTATTTATATTTTTATGTTATTTTTATAAATTATAAAATAATAATTTTTAGATTACATTGTATTATATTTATTAAATTATTATAATGGGGATTATAATATTATTTTTTTATATATTATTTTAAAATATTTTATAAAATATATAGATATTATTTATATTATAACTATTATAATTTTAAATTTTTTAAATTATTTTATATTATAGTTATTAAAATTATTTATATATATTTATATATGAAAAATTTATATTAAATAACTACCTCTTTTTTTTTTAATACTATTAACTTTAATAATTTATATATTATAAAATAGTTATTTACTATAATATATAAAATTAAACACTTCTATTTATTTATAACTATATATACAGTTAATAATTATACTTTATACTATAATTAAAATCAATTATTATTTACTTATCTTTTATTTTATAATTATTATAAAAAACCATACTATAAAAATTTATTTACTTTAATCAATAATTTACTATATAAAATAAAATTATAACAATTTTTTTAAAGAAATTTAATTTATTATATCATATTAAATAATATACCGCCTTATCGTTTTCTTCTATAAAAGACTTATTTTTTTTTTTTCTAATTTCATATCATTGTAAAAATTTTATATTATTTAAAATGAGTATCTTTTTACGTTTACATACTATCCTTATCTAGTCCATTCACTAAAGACATTAATCAAATTAACAATGCAGCACTTAATAACTATTTTCTTTTTTTATATTCCAATCATTCTTATTTAAATCTTCACAAAAACATCTAGTCTTTAAAACGTTAGTAAATATCATCTACATTATCATAATTATAAACTAGTTGCAAAAATTCTCGGTATGATATCAAAGTTAGTCTTTTCTAGACACGATAAATGGATCTTATCATCATAAGATATAAGAGGACAATAACTACACATAAAAATACAAAGGAATCAAGTGTACACGGATTTAATCATCCTTTGTTTAATGTAGTTTCCGTGTTAAGTTTAATTACAAATTGAACTAGAGAATCTGTACTGTTATACTACTGATATTGTCGAAAATTTATCAATTGGTTTAGTAAAAGCCCTCTAAGCTTAAACTATAGATCTTTTCTCATTAATAAACGTCTGTGTAAGTCTGTGTAATAGAAGTTATAATCTACAAACAGATTACAGGTTATATATTCATATTAATAACTCATCTCTTGTCTATGTGGGTAATACTTTCTACTATATAATACTTAATGAGATGATTACCATAGGAATTTCCACATAAGGAGTCTATATATTTAGCTTATACTTTAGTTTGTATTCATCTTACCAAAAACCAAAGTAGTATTGTAGTTTAGAGAGTGCACATTGAGTATCACAGTCTAAGGTAGCTAGGGTATGATTAATAACTAGAGAAGGTTCAAGTTTCGATTAATACACTTAGTACTAAGGTGTTAATATTTTAAAGCCCAAGATAAGGAGTGTATCAAGTTAGGTAGAATTGTAGGAAATTTCCAGCTGATTCTAATAGTGAGAAGTTAGACAGAGATGAATTCAGGTAAACACCTGATAATACTAGAATTTATATCTTAATTTAATCGGTGAGGCGACCAGAGTCAGAGGCATGATTAGTTTAATAATACTAACACCCATGATTAGCGGAAGTAGGTTCATCTTATACTAGACATTAAGTCTCAAAGGAATAATCATCTACTCGAATAATTCTCTTTAAGCATGTAGTACTACCGAGATTTAGATAAAAATCTAGATATATCTTATAATCTGGTATATATTGATTATAATAATTTTATTTACAAAACAATAAGAAACTTTGAAACAATGAGCTAAGAAGATTTATCGTATCCTTTTGGTCATTAGCGTTTAGGATAGTGCTAAGGAGATTCTACTAGAGATTATATATTGTAGAGTCGTTATAGTATTTACATGGCATTACACGTATTTCAAGTCTATTGGACTGGAGTTGAGGACTCTTGACATATACTGAACGCTTCTTTACACAGCGAGCTACATCTCTTGGAGTTCTACTTTAGCACTAACATATTCAACAATTACTCTCAGATAACTTAATAACAAGTCTTTGTTTAATAGATATACAATATATTATAGAGATCTCACTGAAAAGAAGTGAGTCTGTTCACGTGCTAAATATATTAACAGCTGGTAGTAATATAGAGTCCGGCGCGTCTCATTATTATCCCATTAGTATTATGAGTTACTACTTTAATATTTCTATCCTAATAATTGCGATATGATAAGCCAAGTGAACTACTTTATGACGCGTATAGTCAATCGTTTTGTCACTCTCATACATCACAATCCTAAACTTAGCGACTTGTATTTAAGTGAAAATTTTAAAAGATTTATCTTATTACTCGAATCAAGAATAAGCGATTTTTTTAACAAAACGGTTTTATTTTTAATATATTATATATCATATTATATATTATTATTATATAATTAAAACTATTTCAAGTTAACTACTATATTTAACTTTATCTAGTTTTAATAAAATACTTAAATTCTTCATCTATTTATACTCACTATCTAGAGATAATCTAAATATATGACTATAATAATTTATTTATGTTCAATATATTACATTTATTACACTATTATATTAAGTTTATTTAGTTTTTTACTCTATTATATCATTAAATTATTAAAGAGAAAATAAAATTAAATATCTAAGGGTAATAGATTTAAATACTACAATTTTAATTTGTTATATTAATTTTTATTATATATTATAAATAGTATAAAATAATATTATAAAAACAATATTAACATAAATATTATATTAGGATTAATTATATATTTTATATTTTATAATACTTTTAAATTTAATTATTTAAATTATATTATTTGTTTAAATATATAGTAATTACTTATTATATAAATATAATATTTTATTATTTAGATTTACACTTAAATTATTTCAATAACTATCATTTTTGTATTATTTTTATTATATTTATATAACTTTTTTAACTTATTATAATTTATATAATTCTATTATTATAAGTAAATATTATTATTATATTAATATATTATATTAAGTAAATTTAATTAAAAGTTAATTTTTTATAATTTTAATTTGGTAAAAAGAAACTTTTAATTTAATCTACCTTTCTTATACATATTGCGAATACGTGAGATGATTCAGAGTTATAGAGAACGTTACCCCACCTGCTATTCTCAAACACGTATCTTCTCTTCAATCTCATATATTATATAGAATCTAACTTTATGTCTTTTATAAACACTTTTAAAACTTTATTAAGCTTATAAAATAATTTAATAGAATATTTTTATTTATTTTTATTAAATATTTATGATCGAACATACAGAATATATTATCAAGACTTCAATACTAGATTATTTTTTTTGATTTATTATATTATATATGTTAATATTTGTCTAAATTTTACTATAAATATAATACTCCTACATAATCTTTTCTTATTAGTTATTTAATCTAATTATAATATAATATTATATTAATATAATTTATATAAATTACTCTCTACCTATATTTAAAAACTTTATCTATTTCTTATACCAATTGTATACTTTTATATATACAATAAAATTTTTTATAAAACTTTTTTAATAATTTATAAAAATATGTTATAATTAATAAAATTTATCTCTCTTCTCTAGAATATAAAAAGAAATATCTATAACTTTATCTTTAATTTATTTACAAAATTAGTGTATTATTTATATTAAAATATTATTTATTTATATTTAAATTTAATGATTATCTTAAATCCATGAGCCTAACTATTTATCCTAGATTACTCAAAATAATTAACATAAGGCTCTTCATTATATTATCTCAGACGAAAGATAACACTACTTCATATATAACATTTTATATGTTATTTATAAATTATCATAATGCTATAAGTCATACATTTTATAATTATTAACATTTTAATATATTAGATTTTATAATTTATATAAACATATTATATCTTATATTTACTTTAGAGTTACTCTAGTCTTATCTCACAACAAAGTACCACTATATATTTACCAGCCATATAGTTAACAACGAGTTAGTAAATCCAACCCTCCTCCTCTATTTTTTAACTTAGGTTCTACTTATAATAAATTAAATAGTAATTAAATTATTAATATCTAAGAATTAAAATTATAATTTTATATATATTTATAAATTAAATTGTATTTAAATAATTAGATTAATCATTTAACAGAAATAAAACACAAATAAGAAAATTAATTTAGATATTAGATAATATAAAATTATATATATAATAAATTTATGTCTTTTATTTTTAATATAAATAATATGACACTCTATTAATATATTACAATATCATATACTAAATAACTTTTAAGATAAATCAATACCATATCACAGTATAGTTATCACCATACTTTATAATAAGTATATGTAGACTTCATGTTACACAATACATGTTTTAAATTAAATATCTTTTTTAAATATATTGTTCCGTTATGTACTAGAGTTAAAATAATATTCTAGATTTTATACTCATCTTTATTTCTCCACAAAAATCTCAGTTAAGATTTATAACTATCTTATTTTATATTATATAAGTTTATAGTTTATTATAATTTTAAATATTATAATTTTAATGTTTTTTAAAAATAATATACAGACGTATCGTATTAATTTCATACTTTCCTTTATTTTTAAAGTCTTTCTATCTTCTCTATCTACTCATCATTATCCTTATATTAATTTGAATAATATATTTATTTGCCAGAGTAAGATCCAATCTTATTAAATCGATATTTTAACAACGTATAATTTAAACTCTTTATTTATATTATAAATAATCTACATTTTCGCGTTTATATAACAAAATTAAGCTCTAAAACTGATTATAGCTCTATGAGTTTTTTAATTAATTTTACAGATCACTTCTTTCTTAACCTTTACTAAACACGCCATGCCCGGTACCCGGGGGAGCAGTGGAAATTGAATACATATTTAAATAAATTATTTTTAGTCATTATTTATATAATTTAAAATAATTATTCAACTATACTATACGTAATATTTATTTTTTAGATAATAATTAAATATTATAAGTTTATATCTTAAATTTAATTTTAAATTTTTTTTATTTATTATATTAATTATAAAATATTATTTACTATAATAATTAAAAATTAAAAATTTACTTTACATTTTAAATAACACTATTTTAAAATATTAAGAGCGAAATATATTAATATTAATCTAATAATATTATTATATTATATTTTCATTAAATTCATAAATTAAAGTTAATATATTTTATTTTAACGATAATTAATAATATTTTATAATTTTAAAACTCGTACTTCACAGTCGTATCAGTTAATATGAGAGACCTTTTTTAAACCTAAATTCGCATGACCTTACCTAAAAATATCGACGAATTTACAAATCTTCTTTCACTATTATACCCACAAATTTTTTAATTGGTTATACAATACATCTTAACACTTGTACTTGAGTAATCCTTAAAGCATAATTCTACAAATTATAGGGGCATAGCCCGCCACAAGTAAATGAAATAGATATAAATATCATGAAATCACAAGTCACCAACTACGCAAAGTATATCTTTGGAGAAAAGAATTCATTATCTTACAATTCATTTAGTTAAATCACATAAGGATTTTACATCTTATCCATATTCCTGAATATTATGTTATTTTAACTATCAATGTCACATCATTATATATACCTAAGCGCCGTACACAATTACATTTCGTTTATTATATATGATATTATTCTACATTAGTCACTAACCGTCACCAATAAGCCAAATACTCATTTAAATTCTCTAGACAAATTCAATTATATATTCTACCTCTTCAATTATGAGTTCTAATACCGCACATAGGTAGCAACTAATATCACCCAAATAATACATCTCTAATTCTACTATATAATAATTACATAAGATATATTTTAATTATATAATCAATCATTAATATCTATATATATCTCTCTATCTATACAACTATCTAAAGTTCTCTTATCTAAGTCATACGTATATATAAATATATCTTTAAAATTAGTCTATTTTGATTTATAATACTCTATAAAATATAAATGTTTATTAGTTAAATTTATCAGAAATTATTATAATAAGTACTGTGTATGCAATTATTAATATTAATCTAGGAGTATAATCTAATAGTTTTTTAATTACATTTTTTATTTATGACAAGTCTCTCTTTACTACTTATTCCTAAAAAATTTACATAATTTCACTCAAAGAGTTTCTATCTCAAGATATATGAAATCTTAGAATTTTATCTATTGATAGTGATCATTTAGATACCGAGTACTCATAAATACATTATTTTACTAAATATATTAATTTATATATTGAATTATTTCTCTAGTTATTATAATTATTAATAATATAAGATCATTTATTTTTAATTATTCACATTGTATGAGTGCGATTTAAGTAACATAACTATAATTAGGATATTGTAATATACCATACTAAAAAATTGAAAGAGATAAATTTTAAAAAAACAAATCTTTATGAGTGTGAACACTATCTTTACAAGCCATAATATATTATTTTTTATATATTAATCTAGAAATTTAATTTTAATATTATATATTTGATTAAAAGTCACGATTTTCATGCATTTAAACTTATTTAATTACACTTTTACTTAAATACTATTGTGAACATAATTAATATTTCTATAAGATGCTTCTTATACATCTTACATTATTTTTAATACTAGTATTCTATATCCCATTATCTTTATTAATATTAACAATTTTAAAACAAATAAACTAACACACTTATATTTTTATGGAGTATTTCTATACACACGTGCAATAGGATAGGCATTCGCAAAAAAACAGCAGAAATATAAAATATCACTAACGGCTGACCAACTTCAGTCGGTATAGAATTTAGTAACTCAGTCTAAGATTTTTTTTTAAATAACCATCATAGGTATCTTTTAAATTACTATAAATTAACCACTTTTCTTGTTTAATCATTTAGTCTGTTAATTCTAATAAAGCCATATATCTCTTTAAGTAATAAAAGAACGCTAAATCCGATGGATTTATATTTAATCTAATATTTAGTAGATAAATTAATACTAGCACTCTTACAAAATAATCATATTCTAGGCTAAGGTAATTACTCGTAGTACACTAGACGAGTCTACATGATTCTTGAAGAAATTCATATAGCATACCTATCATTTTCCTCTAATATGATAATATATTATAGTACTTGTGTTAACTGTATAACCATTAATATAAACATATAATCTTTTTTATTTATCAACTTTACAAGTATAATATTAATATATTCTATTTTAAACTATCATATAAAAATTATTACATTCTTCTTTATTATTATGATTTATATCATGTGTGCAAACAACATAGTAATTTTACAATTTTTTTTAGAATATCATCACTGGTTATCCTAGATAATATGCATATGAAATATTCTAACTATATTATTATAGTAAGTATAATATATATTTTTATTTTAAATATTAAATATACTAATGTTATCATTTACTTTAATGTTTAAATTTACTATTTTTTAAATAAACTAATTGTAACTCAACTATAAGCTAAATCATATGCTAATTGCTTATAATTATTGTTATTTTAATTTATCTCTTATAGAACTATACGTCTTTTCCTTATTATTATAGCCATTAAATTATAACATTAGGTGAATATAACCTATATCATATTTTGAGTATATTTTTAAATAGAGGTGTTCACTTTTTAGTTAGTGACTCAACATTTACACGTAAAATTAACTAATTTATATATATAATATTCTATATATCATACATTATTTATATTATTAGATATTTACATAATTTTATGTATTTTGCATCTTTTTATATATGTTAAGAGAATTATCCATTCAGTAAATAATTCATATTTTTTTAATAATATTAATTAATTATATATATCTGATTTCAATAAGGTAACTAATTTAAAGTCCTATTAATAGTTTGAAGTAGAATTTTATTATTTTCTAATTTTTTATTAGGTTAGTTTATTTTTTAAATAAAATCTATTAATAGTTACCTTTAGTTATATATTTATATCTATTTAAATTTTATACAATATTATTTAGCATATATTATTTCTTTTAGAAAGTCTCTTTTAATTTTTTAAATAATTATAAAAATTTTATATATTATTATAATCCATGCTATGAATTCTATTAAATTTACTTATTGTTGAATTTTAAATCCGATTGTTTTACCACTAATTTTAAATACCTCACGTAATTATAAATAAAATATTAACCGTGCGAGAGACTTTAAATACTATTCCCCTTTCTAATTAACTAGTTATCCAAAAAATATATGCTCTCTTTTCCTCCGTGTTGAGAGGGGAGGTTATCTCTCTTAGACTAGTTTATTCTATTACTTAGAAATCTGTTCATCAACACTTGGCATAATAGAACTTATTATTTAGGCCTAACGGATAATTTATCTGTTAACAATGTAATTTCTAAATAGATGACAACCATTTCTAAAACTAATCACACATCTCAATTTTACTAGATTAATATTTATTATTATCGATGAAACCTATAGTAACATCCTTAATGTTATAAACTACTATAATATAGATGATAACTTTAGATGGATATATAATTAAATGTCACAACATAAATATAAGATTAACTATATCTTTATATAGACTTTAGTATTATATTCGTATTCTATTCTGTGATATAAAAATTAGTCTGTTCATCTTTATTATATCTTTTACTGACCCTTATTAGATGCGAGACGCAATGTTCATACGCAATTATTAAAAGTACTTACGGTCATATAAAATAATATTTAAATTTTTTTTTAAACTTTGATTATGTTTTTTTTATTATATATCTTGAATGTTATATCTAAGATTGAACAAATTATAGCTTAAATTATCATATTGTTCACTATGATTTATATTTCTTTATAATATTAATTATTATACTATGACTAATTATTAAGATTAACACTATCTATAGTGGTGTGATGTTGTATCTTTTTACAAATATTGACAAATATCTACTACAACAAGTATTATTATAGTTTATTATAAAAGAGAAATAAAATTGTTAGAATTAAATAAATTTATTTACTTAAAAATAAGTAATTTTAGGTATATAATCTGTTTATAATTTATATTCTATTTATTATATAGGTAATTTATTTATATTTTAAATTATAATTTTAGTTGTGTGTATATATCTATTAAGTTATATTTTTACTTAATAATAAAATTCCATAAAAATTACCAGATAAACTTTTTTCAATTGATTTTAAAGATTTCTTAAATATATGTAAGTCAAGCACTATAATTTATTATATGATTTTAATTTATACTGAAAGTATTCATTTAATATCCTGTTTTTTAATAAATATTTTAATTAGTAAATTTATCATATACTCTAAATTTAGGTAATAAATTATAGTAAAAAATTTATAATAATTTAAAATAATATTGATTTAAATAAGTTTAAAAAAATCTTTATTTATTAACTAGCAGTACTAAATATATGGTAAGTAAATAGTTAAATAATAAAATTTAGTAATCTTTTAATAATTATATCAATTCTTTTTTAAATAATAAATTTATTATATAATTTATAATTTAAATCTTTTATATTTATTTATATAAATTAATACTATAAATTAACTTAAAGTTTATAATAAATATTTAAATAAATAAACTTTTTAGTTACATTTATTAATATAATTTTAAATTATAGGATTTAAGTAAAGATAATTATATTAATTAAATAATTTTGTACATTAAATTATTATTATAATTATTTAATAAATATAAAAATATAATTTTTATTTAATAACATATAATTAAGTTATGGTATAATATAATAATATTTAATTTATTAATTTAATATTTATAAATTTAAATTATAATAAAATTATTTATTTTTATAAATTATAATTATATTATATAATTATAAAAAAAATAATATAAATATAATAAAATAAATTTATTATTTAATATATTAACTATTATATGTTTAATATATAGAATATAATAAATACATTTTATAATAAATATTTAGTCTTAATAATTTATAACTACAAATATTTATATATTAATAGAAATTATCAAATTAATAATAATAATATATTTAATATTTATATATTATATATTTTTTAAATAATTATATAAAATTTATTTATTAAATAAATTAAATTGATTTTTATTTTATCTTTTATATTATAATTTAAAAATATTTAATTAATTAATTATTATTTATATTATATATAATATAAATTTGAATGAATACTTCTATGTATTGATTTTAAGAAAGGCATTGAGTAGTCAAACTACACGTGTGAGCCACACGACAGTCCTTTTTCGCAAAATTGCCGCACTGCATTGATTATGATGCAACGCAGGAACACGCTAGTATAAATTAGTAGAATATCAACAACCATGTGTAGTTATATACACTAGTGATTATGATTGATTTAAGTTTAATGCTACGCTAGCAACTTACCTTGGCTTCGTACTGCATTCGCGTAACACGGCGGGCTCCTCGTGAGGCAGGTGGTTAGAGCGTTGGCTATTTAACCATAAGGTTGCAAGAATTGAATCCCTGAGCTGACAAGGCTAAAAAATCTGTCGTTCTGCCCTGAACAAGGCAGTTAACCCACCGTTCCTAGGCCGTCATTGAAATAAGAATGTGTTTTTAACTGACTTGCCTAGTTAAATAAATAAAAGTGTAAAAAAAAAAAAAACTAAATCGGCGTCCAAAATTACCGATTTCCGATTGTTATGAAAACTTGAAATTGGCCCTAATTAATCGGCCATTACTGATTAATCGGTCGACCTCTACTGGTAACTCTAATTAACTTATCCTTTGCAGCAGAGGTAACTCTGGGTCTTCCTGTCTGTGGCGGTCCTCATGAGCGCCCGTTTCATATCATAGACGCTTTTACTATTGCAACTGAAGAAACTTGACATTTTCCACATTGACTGACCTTCTTGTCCTAAAGTAATGTGGACTGTTGTTTCTCTTTGCTTATTTGAGCTGTTCTGCCATAATATGGACTTGGGTCTTTTACCCAAATAGGGCTATCTTCTGTTACGACACCCCCACCTTGTCACAACACAACTGATTGGCTCAAATGCATTATGGAAGAGAAATTCCACAAATTCCCTTAACTAGGCACACCTGTTAATTGAAATGCATTCCAGGTGGACTACCTCATGAAGCTGGTTGAGAGAATGCCAAGAGTATGCGAAAGCTGTCAAAGTAAATGGTGGCTAGTTTGAAGAATCTAAAATCCAAATATATTATAGATTGTTATAACAATGGACATTAGACCGGTGGAAATCTGTCCTTTGGTCTGATGAGTCCAAATGTGAGATTTTTGGTTCCAACCGCCATGTCTTTGTGAGACGCAGAATATGTGAACGGATGATCTCCACATGTGTGGTTCCCACCATCAAGCATGGAGGAGGAAGTGTGATGGTACTTTGCTGGTGACACAGTTTTATTTAGAATTCAAGGCACACTTAACCAGCATGGCTACCACAGCATTCTGCAGTGATACACCATCCCATCTGGTTTGCGCTTAGTGGAACCATCATTTGTTTTTACACAGGACAATGACCCAACACACCTCCAGGCTGTGAGGGCTATTTGATCAAGGAGAGTGATGGAGTGCTGCATCAGATGACGGCCTCCAAAAATCACCCRACCTCAACCCAATTGAGATGGTCTGGGATGAGTTGGACCGCAGAGTGAAGGAAAAGCAGCCAGCAAGTGCTCAGCATATGTGGGAACTCCTTCAAGACTGTTGGAAAAGCATTCCTCATGAAGCTGGTTGAGAGAATGCTAAGTCTGTGCAAAGCTGTCAAGGCAAAGGGTGGCTACTTTGAAGAATCTAAAATATATTTTGAGTTGTTTAACACTGTTTTGGTAACTACATGATCCCATGTGTAATTTCATAGTTTTGACGTCTTCACTATGATTCTACAATGTAGAAAATAGTAAAAATAAAGTAAAACCCTTGAATGAGTAGGTCTGTCCAAACTTTTGACTGGTACTGTATATGTAGTATTTTTTTATACACAACATGGATGTTGATCCAGGAGGGGATTGAATGTYTCTGCTGTAACCACAAAGCGGGATCTTGACATCTAGCCACTTAGCTAGMAAACCAAATGCCTAGCTGGAGCCCTGAGCTGGATATAATTTATTATACACTTAGATGGCTTTATAGTTATACAGAACTTATAGTTATAAGCAGTGCCGTAGAATGAGGCAGGGATGCCCCAAATATGATTATTTTATTTGTTGGCATTTGAAAATATACCGTTTATACCGGGGTATCACACAATCCTACCACACACACACAAACCCTGTCCTATGTTAACATACACTGTACGGTGTAATTACAGAGCGCTTTAGGAACCGCCGTGCCTACTGCCCTGGCCACATGGCATTGTGATGTAGCATATCACGGGAGGTAGAGTGAGTACTACTGACAAAGACAGATACACACACTCTCCGTATACCTCTTTAGAGGGGTTGGCGGGCCTGCTGCAGATAGTCTTCCAGTAGGACCAGATGAACATAATGAAGAACAGGTGAAAGACAACTAGGTATGATACTGTTGGAGAGAAGAAGCAAGAGAGACCATTCATACCTCATACGAGATCAAATATAATGCAATTATATCCATGAGGTCAAGGGATACATCTGGAATTTTGGTAATGAGCCCCTTTATCTACKTMCCCAGAGTCAGATGAACTCCTGGATTCCATTTTTATTTCTCTGACTGCAATTTGAAGGAAGTTGATAACTTGCGCAATGACTGGAGGYCAATGGGTAACTTCCTTCATACTGGACACAGAGACATAAAAATGATATCCACAAGTTCATCTGACTCTGGCGAAGTAGATAAAGGGGCTCATTGCTAAAATCCCAAAGTATCCCTTTAACCCTAAATCACAACTTTTCATCCCATGCAAAACAAGTATTTAGTTTACCATGTCTAAATCACAAGTACCAGCGTACATCAGTGTCACGTAGACAGAGTAAAGTTTGTGTGGGTTCAAGGTGGTGAAATAATGTGGGCCCAAGACAGTCAGTCTTAAATGCACCAGATGTTTCAGAATGTTACTTACTTTTTTCTGCATTATTTGGGATTGTTACTGAAAGAGACAAGGGGGTACAGAGAGAGAGAGAGAGGAGTTTAGAGAAGGCCTCTGATTTATGTTTTTGCTGAGTTACAGTACTAGGCTCACATCTACTTCCCCTTTCTCTCAACCCCCAGCAGCAGCCTGGTACTACCAGCAGGAGACCCACCAGTCACAGAACGCTTTGTTTTCCCTGCTGAAGGGATGCCCCTGACTACAGCATGTCATTGTACCATCACCAACAGCCCACAGAAACAGGCTAACCAGGTTAGACACAGTGAGTGGAAACAGTGTGGTTCACGAGGAGAGAGCTGGTCAGTTGTATTGGAATAAGTCAACTTGAGGCCAAAGTAGCCTCACATCAAATAGCTCTGAAGATGCTTGGCACAGACTCGAAGGCAGAATTACATAGCCAAAATGCAACCGAWGCTAAACAATGTCAAAATAAGAAATAAGGTCAGAGAAGAACAACTTCCAGTAGATTTGATTAAATAAAATATGAGATCGGACTAAATTAATCCAACATCCCCTCTATTCCAATATGGGACGAGGATTTAGTTTCCAGTCAATTCGATKGCGTCAATTTGTCTGTCCATTTCCTTCTAGCAACAGTGGCTTCTAACTATGGGCATGATTGGCTACCCACGAAAGGTAGCGAGTGTTTCACTCATTCTATTTCTATGGTTTCACTCAAGTAGCAAGTGTTACATTGTATTTTATCACTGTCACACTTGTACGGTGGTGACAATGATCCATACACATTATTACCCTCATTTCGTCCGAACAAGTTACTGTAAACTACCGGCTATACACATCCTCCAGCTGGGCAAGCAAGCAGTAWGGCAACTTTGTTTCAATGAAGAAACAAACCACGGTAACCCTCCAAAAAAAACGAGAATTTTATACTTACAGATACAGAGTTCAACGACGTATGCATAATAAGACCAGCCAACGACAAGGTTTATGAAAATAACAGGTATCCAAGATAAACTCCGCTGACAGCACCTTAGAACATGATGCGGCGCCATCTTTAATCCGCCTGGGGAAAATTGTGGTGTGACGTCAAAACTTCAGATTTTTCAATAGACTRATGCCGCGTTCAAACAACTGAGAACTCGGAAATCTCAGACTTCCGACTTCAGTGCGTTAAAACAACTGGGACCTCGGRAAAAAACGAGCTCCGACTGAAAACAATTGATTTGAACGGTCATCCAACTCGGAATTTCAATTGGGAACTCGGGCCTCTTTCTTCAGCTCCGGCCTCCCGACCTGAAAATCACTGACGTCATGATTTTCTTCTCCATCAGATGAAACCACCACAGATATGTACAGCTGTGAACCGTGAACTGGTAAGCCACTGGAGACTCGACATGAATCGACAATCTTATTTAATTACTGAATCAAATTAAATTGTATTTGTCATATGCTTCGTAAACAACAGGTGCAGACTAAAAGTGAAATGCTTATTTAAAAGTCATTTTCTAACAATGCAGAGTTAAAGATAAATCTATATTTTGAATTATTATTGTGGGGATGGGTGATTCTAGTAATTTAGCTCAGTATTGCAATCCCTGCTCGCAATGTAAACTACACATTTGTTCCAGTTCACCACAGTCCTATTCAATTAGCTTCTCCTGACCATTGTATTTAGACTGCCTGAGAAGGGATAGCATTTTCCATTATGCTTCACTTCATGTGTCAACATGAAAACCAGACGTTATGCCCTCGTTGACAAACTAGCCATATTTATTTAACCTTTATTTAACTAGGCAAGTCAGTTAAGAACAAATTCTTATTTACAATGACGGCCTACAMCTGGATGACGCTGGGCCTATTGTGCGCYGCCCTGTGGGACTCCCAACCATGGCCCTGTTGTGATACAGCCTGGATATTTGGGTGGAGATAACAGATAAGACACAAGATAGGCCTGCAGATGCTGTTTCTTGTTTTGAATATGCAAAAAAAACAAAAACATTCTGAGGTCTATTTATATAAGATTTGAATTTGTCACGTTTGCCCCGATGTCAAATGGTATTGATATATGAATTTATTGGATGAGTTGCCCCAAGCCCAGATCAGCTCCATCAACTACTCAGATAGTATCACAGTGCTAGGAGGTGAAATGTGACTCTCTCCTTATGACATATCTAAATCTCAAACCAACTTTTTTCTAAATCATCTGCTGTTGTTGACTCCCCTCACCTCTGCTTTTTCTCTTCACTCCCTCTGACTGGTTCGTCAAAGTCAAATGCTCCTACCTCCAGCAGAGGGCAGTAGTGCTATTGAAAACACAAAGGCACCCGCAGACTAGTTAGTAGCCTACATGACCCAATTAAAGCTCTTTTAATTCAGCCAGCAACCATGAGAATATAGCAGATAAACAAAGTCAACACAATTGATCAACAGGCTACCTGTACAAAAAGGAGTGCAGATACAGAGACACGTTATGCTAACCCCTCAGATCTGATTCAGAATATACACACACACATATACGCACACACGCATACACACACACACACACACACACACATTCACAGACAGTAATGACTACATGGTTATGTAAAAATGGACTCCTTCCCAGAGCTTCCCATTAAAATAATTGTAAAACTCAAATCAACTCCCCTACCCGTGAATACACACACACACACACACACCCCGACAAGCAGACATGCTCTTAAACAAACAAAAAAGAGTTTGTGAGAACAGAACTCATGATTTAGATTTTGCCCTGTGTTAGGCCCTGATAAATTACCTCAACATGACATGTGTTTGACACCTTTCCTAGAAGTTGCCCAGAGCCATAACGTGACCTGCCAGTGTCAACCAACATCCCTTGTCTCCGGGATAATGTTTCTAAAGGGTGAAGGGTGAGGCAGAGACAGAGAGAGCTTAGTGTCATCCCATAATTAGATTTTCTAAATACGATTTCAAACACAAGTGGTCCTTGTATTCAGATTACTGACTATGTGCTTTAGCCCTCTGGGTGGCAGCGTATAAATGAAACAAGCTTGTGAGTATTTACTGTAACTGCTGCTTTGGGGGTAATATATGTATTATATGTATCTCTCTGTATATCAGTGTGTGGCTGGTTCTCTGTAACTGTGTGCCTCTTTTTTGTCATGCTGTTCACCCTAAAGTGTTCTGGTAAAAGTAGTACTTCAAGTCTGAATGCAGACTTTGTTTTATTTCAATGTTAGCGGAAAAGAGGAGAGAGAATCAATCAAATGTATTTATAAAGCCCTTTTTACATCAGCCGATGGCACAAAGTGCTATACAGAAACCCAGTCTAAAACCCCAAACAGCAAGCCATGCAGATGTAGAAGCACGGTGGCTAGGAAAAACTCCCTAGAAAGGCAGGAACCTAGGAAGAAACCTAGAGAGGAACCAGGCTCTGAGGAGTGGCCAGTCCTCTTCTGGCTGTGTCGGGTGGAGATTATAACAGTGCATCACTACTCTGGACGGTTCTGACTTAGAAGATGTGGACAACTACAAATACCTAGGTGTCTGGTTAGACTGTAAACTCTCTTTCCAGACTCACATTAAACATCTCCAATCCAAAATTAAATCTAGAATCGGCTTCCTATTTCGCAACAAAGCATCCTTCACTCATGCTGCCAAACATACCCTCGTAAAACTGATCATCCTACCGATCCTCGACTTCGGCGATGTTATTTGTCACCAAAGCCCCATATACTACCCACCACTGCAACCTGTATGCTCTCGTTGGCTGGCCCTCGCTTCATACTCGTCGCCAAACCCACTGGCTCCAGGTCAACTACAAGTCTCTGCTAGGTAAAGCCCCGCCTTATCTCAGCTCACTGGTCACCATAGCAGCACCGACCCGTAGCACGCTCTCCAGCAGGTATATCTCACTGGTCACCCCCAAGCCAATTCTTCCTTCGGCCACCTCTCCTTCCAGTTCTCTGCTGCCAATGACTGGAACGAACTGCAAAAATCTCTGAAGCTGGAGACTCTTACCTTCCTCACTAACTTTAAGYACCAGCTGTCAGAGCAGCTCACAGATCACGGCACCTGTACATAGCTCATCTGTAAATAGCCCATCCAATCTACCTCATCCCCATACTGTATTTATTTATTTATCTTGCTCTTTTGCACCCCTGTATCTCAACTTGCACATTCATCCTCTGCACATCCTACCATTCCAGTATATTGTAATTACTTTGCCACCATGGCCTATTTATTGCCTTACCTCTCTTATCCTACCTCATTTGCACTYRCTGTATATYGATTTTCCGACTGTATTATTGATTGTGTCGTGTCTTTGGCMATGCCGGATTAAGTGAAATGACATGCTATTCTATAAAATCCTTTCTCTGTAATTAATATCACCTGATTGAGCTAATCATGTAAATGTAATTAACTAGAAAGTCGGGGCACCACAAAATAATATTTATAGATKAGTTATCTTCCGAATAAACTCTTAAAGACCTAGTAATATTTTACATCAATAGCAGTCAATATTAAGTCTCATCTGAAAGTTGTAAATTCTTGGTTATYTTCACGAACCCTGGGTAACAAATTGAATCAGCAATACAAAATTGGGTTTAATTATTTATTTACTAAATACCTAACTAATCACACAGAATTACATATACACAGAATTAATCATACCTTGATTACAAATGATGTCATTAAGGAAAACGTCCCTAGCGGACGGAACAGATATGACAGCTGGTTACACAAAGAAAAGGGGGCTGGGTTTGAGWGAAAGAGCGGGAAGACTGAAGAACAAAGGGAGAAGCGATGTCTCTATCGGGCCATAGGCAGCTACTCTATCGTAAATACAGAATCTTATGCATTCTAAATTACCGCCCATTTGGAAAAGGAAAATGTAATAAATATTTACTCTGAGCTGCGCTTCAATAGGTTGGTGGTATATGGAAGGCCGTGTTGCCCAACAGAGTCCTTTGTCCTTTGAAGAGTGTCTCTGGTGGTGAACTTGAAACGTTGCAGTGTCGTCGTTGTGTGGTAAACGGGATACTCTGTCTGTCCTTTCCCAGTCCACGCTTGGCGGCTGGAGTGAATCAGAGTTCAAAGTTCATACCCCGTTGCCATGCTTATATGCTCATGCTATATTCTGTCAAGTATTGTCGAAATTCATCATATTYGACGTGWCGATCGTYCTCTTCACGTGGGAATTCAATGCTAATTTCGTTAGGTAGCTGAGATTGGCTTTGCTCTGTAGGTGTCACCTGTCCTTCTAACGTCAAGGCCGTCGCCTTAATGTCCCCGGAACAGGAAGTTACATTGTCATCAAGGCTTTATATAGGAAGGGAGAGGAGGGCGTGTTTCATAGTTTATAACCAATGTCTCTTCACGTGGGCGGGCCACTGAGTCAGGCCTAATTCACTCATGAAAACCCWATTCTCACATTTTAGAAGCTAAAATCACATTTCATCCCCTCACAAATAATTTCATATTCAAACATTTAAATTGCACAACAATTCCATGTGAATCTGATAACTATAATGTGTAGACTTTCCACTGTACAGTTTGTCATCCTATCATTGATGAGAATGTCTCAGATGACAACCGAACTGACATCATATTCATTAAGTACCAACGCATATGTTCAATTGGTTGGATTACCAAAATATGGTTCATTTCCCCCCACCTTCTGATGCTCCCAGAATATCTACGTTAACCAAGGGATTTTCAATAGTCACATCAGTAGGGTAGAGAGAAGGAAAAAGGGGGGTGAGGTATTTATGACTGTCATAAACCTACCCCCAGGCCAGTGTCATGACAATTGTATGTTTGTTAATTCCATGTGTAACTCTGTGTTGTTGTATGTGTCGAACTGCCACAGACACTGTGGCCGCGTCCGACTATACCCCCGGACAGGGCCAACCAGGCAGGATATAACCCCACCCACTTTTCTAAAGCACAGCCCCCACACCACTAGAGGGATATCTTCAACCGCCAACTTACTACCCTGAGACAAGCCCGAGTATAGCCTACGAAGATGATATGGAATCATGTAGTAACCAAAAAAGTGTTAAACAAATCAAAAATATATGTTATATTTGAGATTCTTCAAAGTAGCCACCCTTTGCTAGTAGAAAGAGAAGCGCTACTAAGGTACACAATAGTACATTTTGGTAGATAGAAGGTGCTCTTTGGTAAAAGGTGTAAATTGGTCATCAAAAAGAAAAGAGGACCAAGGCACTCTTCATATAATTAATTAAAATGCCTTTATTAGTATGGCATGTTCAATAGAAACAACGTTTTTTAAAAACCGACACGTTTCGGATGCATGGCCTTCGTCAGGGAGTACAAAAAAAAAAGAGAATACAATGTCCTCTTTTGAACAGCTTTTCCAATTAGCCCTAATTGGAAGAGGGAGTGGTTACAAAATTGATTGGACACACCTAGTAAGCAATAATATACACATTAAAAGGTGAAATACTATAGCTATGTTATCATAAACATACAACTCCAAGCTAGAAGTATCAGAACACTTAGAAAGGTAGTTCTAACCTTAAATATGACTGGGAGAAGTGTCAAGAATAAGAAAGCAATATATTCCATAGTACACTAGAACACAGCAAAACATGAACAACAGTCTAACATAGSTGAGGGCAATTGAGCAAAATGTCCACTAAATGACAGCAAATGGATCAATCACAACCCTACAGGAAGGGTGAGAAATCCATATCTTCATTTAAACCAGGGTATTTAGTGGCCTGTAGTTTGTAAATCCAAAAACTTTCCCTTTGGTTTAACTGTTTAAGACGGTCCCCCTTTCTAATATATTTGAGATTCTTCAAAGTAGCCACCCTTTGCCTTGACGACAGCTTTGCACACTCTTGGCATTCTCTCAACCAGCTTYACCTGGAATGCTTTTCCAACAGTCTAGAAGGAGTTCCCACATATGCTGAGCACTTGTTGGCTGCTTTTCCTTCACTCTGCGGTCCAACTCATCCCAGACCATCTCAATTGGGTTGAGGTTGGGTGCACCATCCTCCATGCTTCACAGTGGGAACCACACATGCGGAGATCATCCGTTCACCTGTTCTGCGTCTCACAAAGACATGGCGGTTGGAACCAAAAATCTCCCATTTGGACTCATCAGACCAAAGGACAGATTTCCACTGGTCCATTGCTTGTGTTTCTTGGCACAGTCTCTTCTTATTATTGGTGTACTTTAATAGTGGTTTCTTTGCAGAAATTTGACCATGAAGGCCTGATTCACTCTGTCTCCTCTGAACAGTTGATGTTGAGATATGTCTGTTACTTAAACTCTGTGAAGTATTTATTTGGGCTGCAATCTGAGGTGCAGTTAACTCTAACTTATCCTCTGCAGCAGAGGTAACTCTGGGTCTTCCTTTCCTGTGGCGGTCCTCATGAGAGCCAGTTTCATCATAGTGCTTGATGGTTTTTGCRAACTTGAAGAAACTTTCAATGTTCTTGAAATTTTCCTTATTGACTGATCTTCATGTCTCAAAGTAGTGATGGACTGTCATTTCTCTGCATATTTGAGCTGTCCTTTTTTACCAAATAGGGCTATTTCCGGTACACCACCCCTACCTTGTCACAACACAACTGATTGGCTGAAATGCATTAAGAAGGAAAGAAATGAACTGTTAACAAGGCACACCTGTTAATTGAAATKAATTCCAGGTGACTACCTCAAGAAGCTGGTTGAGAGAATGCCAAGCGTGTGCCAAGCTGTCATCAAGGCAAAGGGTGGCTACTTTAAAGATCCTCAAATATAAAATATATTTTGATTTGTTTAACACTTTTTTTGGTTACTACACGATTCCATATGTGTTATTTCATAGTTTTGATGTCTTCACTWCTAGTAAAAAAAAAAWATCGAACTTTTAACTGGTACTCTATGTGAAAGAAAGATGGAGACAGGGTAGAGTGGTGGATGGTAAGGATAAAGTGATAGATTAAAACAGGGGCACTCAACTACTATTTGAGAAGGTCCATGTCACACATATTTCCTAGATGACAAAGGTCCGGATGGATATTGCAATTTATCGGCGTAGTAATGAACCCCAACATCACGACCCATACAACCCCAAGCTGCTCAAACTGTTCCCACCCCTCTTGAGAATATTTGTAAAGAATATTTGTACATTTTAAAGATAATTTCCTGGAATTCTACACATTTTGCCATGTCTTTTGTGTATTATGATACCTGAGTGACTCAACAAAATAAATTGGTTCCCCGGGGGTCGAGGCCCCTGAACATGTAATCTGGTCATGATAACTACAATATTTAGATAGCTGGTTAGCCTAATTGACCCATCTAGCTAACATGGCCAGTAGTTGATCAACTAGATTTTTTGGACAAATTAAAAATATCTCTCTACGGTCTATCAGTGAATGACTTAAGAAGAGGAAACCTGACCATGCACTACCAAATTTAGAAATTGGACCTTGTACATTGTACTATTACAGCTCTCAGCAGCAGTAAGTTAAAAACCTGTGTGTCGGGACCCGGGGTACATATTGAACCCGTTCTGGGTCCCGATCCGGATGGCGGTCCACCAGTTGAGTAGGACTTTAAGTAGAAGATTGGAAAGATGGAAAGGAGTGGAGGGGCAGATCTAAAAATAGAAATTGAGGAATGATCCAAAAGTGAGGTAAGATAATAAAGATGGAAGACAGTGGATTCACACTGTCGAAATGGGTTGGACAAGATGGCAACAAGCTCTGAGTGGAGGGCATAATGAATTCCATTGGTAAATGTGTGTGCATTTGTTTGTGTATGTGTGAGTGAGATTGATAGAAAATTGGGTCTCTGCTTCCAGGCGATATAGAAGGAGCGATCCCCTCCGGGATAAACGCTCAGCCCAGACAGAGCTCTGTGTTATTTAGCAATAACATTTAACATAAGTACGTTAGAGCTTTCATATTTCTCAAATTCCCCTAAAATCCTAATTCTCCACATTTACACAAATCCTATATGTGAGACAGGGATGGCTCCATGTTTCATTCAATTGAATTTCTGTCATTAATACAAAGGCTTGTTTGTTATCCTCTCTGATGTTGATTTTGATAAGCTGTTGGGGAGGTCATGGCAGTGGCTGGGTTTGTGTTGGAGGGACATGGTAATGTAGTTACTGTATCTCATGGTCACATCACACTCAGGGCATTTACAGGCAAACACTCTTCAAACAAATGGACATGCTTAACAAGACAGGAATGCATACACAGAGACATACACATTCACATACCAAAACCCATACCCATATAAACACATCAACATAAAACAGGCAAATATGCATATGTAACAACACAAGAGACATGAAGCCTAGACAGAGAGTTCTAAACAGAAATAGACTGCGATGTGGCGAGAGGAGGGGGTATCAGCAAAAGAGAAACAGAGAGTAAAAAAGGCGAGAACTGTGTCTGGGGTGGGATGATGACAGCTTCTGGCTCCGCTCCATCGCTGACGAAAGCTGCTTAGCCCCTCAGTTGCCATGGAGACCTGCAGGAGCAGCCAGAGAAAAAGAGGGTGAGGGGAGGGGCATGTGAGGGAGAAATAGAGGAGAAAGACCTGGTGGGGAGAGAAAGACAGAGGGAGGGATAGAGCGAGAGGAGAGAGAAACATACTGCAAGCAATTGAAGCATAGCCAGTCTGCAGAAAGGAGAAGGTGTATTGTAAGAGAGAATAAAGGTACATGTTCTGTTAGCAATAGCTGGGTGAGAAAAATAGAGCACAAAATCGGAGTACAACAGAGAAGAGTATAGAGACTCAAAATGGATATACAGTCAGAGAGTAGCGAACTCTCGCCGTGCGACCCACAGCCTGCTGGAAAAATCAGAAAGGCCTTCAAGCTGTTTGGGAAGCGCAAGCCAGGCAGCATCTTCTCCATGCGCGGCAAAGGCGAGGGGAACAACAAGTCACCTATCGCCAGGAGCAAGACAGTGGAAGGATTAACGGAGTCCGCAGCAGCAGAGCAGGAGCTGGAGAAGGAGACTGAGAAGGAGGAGGAACCAGAGGTGAGTCACAGAGAGGAGGAGGAAGCCCTGGAGGAGCCCCTGGGTGATGCTGGAGATCCCTCCATCCCTTCTGCTGGCCGTCCCTCCATCTCCTCTATGACCTCTGCCAAATCCCTCAGCTTCCTRATGAAGTTGCGGCGCAGCCGTCGAGGAGGACCAGACCGGAGGTTCCGTACAGAGTCCCAGCCAAAGGTACGCCAGCGTCGGGGCCTGAAGGGTCTCTTCAACARTATGGCGTGGAACCAGCGAGAGAAGGAGGCCAGGGACGAGGCCGAGACCCCCCCGAGCCCCCTCCTCATGTCGTCCCGTACAAACAGCGTGGAGATCATCAAGGAGGACATGACTTTGACTCCCAGACCTGCGCCTCGCAGCCAGGATGTCCCAGAGCCTGAGCCTGGACAAGAGTCCCCTGTTTCATCGAAGAGCCCCACAGTGAAGGAGAGCTCAGCCTCAAGCCCATCAGAGACGACGGCTCCCTCAGTGACTACAGACAGTGTCACTGAATCTAATGAGGATGTACTGCCGCCTCTGCCCACCACTGAACCACCACCCTTGGATCCTGCTGTGGATCGTCTGAGGTCGCTGCTTGCAGACATCTCCTCTCTGATAAGCTTTGACTCGTTGACAGGATGTGGAGACATTTCTGCTGAAGTGGAGGCGGAGTGGGGCAAAGCCTGCCCTACTGTCGGGACCGGACCTGGGACCAAGGGAGCTGTGGCTGGAGAGAAATCCTCATCAACTACTCTTTCAGCAAAACCTACCCCTATTTCTAAACCTACCCCTATTTCTAAACCTACCCCTATTTCCAAACCTACCGCTATTACTAAAGCTACCCCTTCACCTACACCAACCCCTGTTCCTACTGCTACTACTAAATCTAGTCCAACCCCTATCCCAACGCTTACTTCTAAATCCAAACCTACCCCTTCCTCTTCCCCCACCACTAAACCTACCCCCACCTTTACCCCTACAACCAAACCTACCCTTTCACCTTCCCCCACCACTAAACCTATCTCCACCTTTACCCCTACAACCAAACCTAACCTTTCGCCTTCCCCAACCACTAAACCTACTACTCCAACTTTAACCCTACAGACCAACATCCTTTTCGCCTTCCTCACCACTAAACCTACCTCCACCTTTACCCCTACAACTAATCCTGAACCTACCAGCTGGTCGATCAAACCTGAACCTACCCCTATTGTGATGAACCAATATTCTCAACTATCCCCAAACAACTATAAACTAGCTACCACTAAATCAAGCCTTACCCCTTTAAACAAAACTCTACCTTCCACCAACAACAAAATCCACCCCAGCCCTGCCCTGTATCCAAAACCTTCCCAGTATTACCCCACCTCCTGCCCCCTGCATCCAAACCTTCCCCAGTAGTTACCCCACCTCCTGCTCTGCATCCAAACTTCCCCAGTATTACCCTGTCCAACCTCCTGCACCTGTATCCAAACCTTCCCCAGTAGTGACTCCCACCTCCTGCCCCTGTATCCAAACCTTCCCCAGAGTTACCCAACCTCCTGCACCTGCATCCAAAACCTTCCCCAGTTGCTTACCCCACCTTCCTGCCCTGTTCCAAACTTCCCCAGTAGTTACCCTCACCTCCCGCCCCTGGTATCCAAAAACCTTCCCCAGTAGTTAACCACCTCCTGCCCCTGTATCCAAACCTTCCCCAGTAGTTAGCCACCTCCTGCCTGTATCCAAAACCTTCCCCAGTAGTTAGCCCACCTCCTGCCCCTGTATCCAAACCTTCCCCAGTAGTTACCCCACCTCCTGCCCCTGATCAAACCTTTCCCCCATTAGTTACCCCACCTCCTGCCCCTGTATCCAAACCTTCCACAGTAGTTACCCCACCTCCTGTCCCAGCCCCAGTGGCCAAACCAGCTTCTGTAACCAACACCTGCCACTTTCACCTCTGCCCCACCCCCCAAAATGATCTCAGTCCCATGTCTGGATTTCACTAACCGCACCTCCCTTCCCTAACATCCTTTTATCCTACGGCTGTCCCGAGCTCAGCATTTAAAATGCCCTAATTCCCGGTTCCAGTGCCAGCCTCAGTCACTAGCCCTGCTCCTGCCAAACCCTGACTCCCATTCTAGCTGACTCAAGGCTCCCTCTGCCCCTACTCCAAAATCAGGCCCTATGTCTAAGGCTCCCCCTGTCCCTACCCCTGCCCTTACCCCAACTCCAGTCCTATGTCTAAGCTCTCCCCGTTTCCTACCCCTGTCCCTACCCAACTCAGTCCTATGTCTAGGCTCCCCCGTTTCCTACCCTGTCCCTACCCAAACTCCAGTCCCTATGTCTAAGGCCCCCGTTTCCTACCCCTGTTCCCTACCACAACTCCAGTCCCTATGTCTAAGGCTCCCCCGATATCCTACCCCTGCCCTACCACAACTCCAGTCCCTATGTCTAAGACTCCCCCGTTTCCTACCCACTGTCCCTACCCCAACTCCAGTCCCATGTCTAAGCTCCCCCGTTTACCTACCCCTTGTCCCTACCCCAACTCCAGTCCCCTATGTCTAAGGCTCTCCCGTTAGCCTACCCCTTGTCCCTACCCCAACTCCAGTCCCTATGTCTAAGGCTCCCCCGTTTCCTACCCTGTCCCTACCCCAACTCCAGTCCCTATGTCTAAGCTCCCCCGTTTTCCTACCCTCGTCCCTACCCCAACTGCAGTCCTATGTCTAAGACTCTTTTCCCCCCCCCCCCCTCTTTCCCCGTTTCCTACCTCTGTCCCTACCCCAACTGCAGTTCCTATGTCTAAGACTCCCTCTACCCCTGCCTCATTCCCTTCTATGCCCTCTCCTGTTCTCTTCCTTGCCCCTGTGCAGTGTACGCCCCTTGCCTCTGGTCAGGTGAAGGGTGGTGAGCGCAATGCCTCTCTAGATACAGGAGAGGACACGACGAGTCCAAACGGCTTGGATGTGCGGGGTGCCTGGAACAATTCACCCAAGAGAGAAAAGAAAGGCCATGCTTCACAGACTGAGACACACATGGTCCCCCAGGGGCCCCCCACAGAGAAGAAGACGCCCCCAGTGAAGGCAGCAGGGCTCAGTAAGATCCCTGTCTGCGGTGGAGGCAGGGCAGTCAAGCTACCACTCCGTGAGTCCCAGTCCACTGACGACGAGGGGAGCTGGGACCCACCTACTCCAGGGCAGGAAGAGGAGGGTCCATGCCCCAGCATACGGCACGGAGTCAGCAAAGACACAATTAGTAACTCCTCTGCTGAAGCTGAAGTTGAGGCCAGTCATGTAAAACATAGCCCAGAGGAGAGTCGTCAGCTCCGCCAACCTACAGTCTACAGCAGTATACCGCGTGACTCCAAGATCCCTGTCAAGCTGGGAGTCCAGTCCAACACCCCTGTYCCCCAAGGAGCTAAGGAGCCCCCACGCTCCAAGATACCTTTGTCCAAGGTTCCTGTCCGCAGGACCGGCAATAAACCCACAGCCACCACAGCTGCAAGCGCTCAAAATAGAAAATAAAGATACGAGACTGCTTCAAACACAAACACCGTAATGGCTGCTTTCATCCAAAATCACTCTTTTAATATGATCACATGGGCACCGTTTGCATCCTTTTTTGTACTGTATATTTACAAGGACAGTCAAATATCTTCATGATTCTCTCRAATGGCACTCTATCCYACATTGTTTTCGTCTCTCTGCTTTWGCACACCAYCATCAGCTCCAGAGCAACACTAACATYGCGTCTGAGGCTCAAGCACAACAACACACAAGCACAACACCACATCTCCCCTGGGAACCAAAGGAAGGACTGGGACTCCCTTGTATTGTGCCAACATGACAGATGCATTCAACCAAGGTTCAGGTCTAAACCTGGAGTAGAATGGTGATTGAGGAGGACGGTCGTAACAAAGGGTGTTTTGGGATGTATTGTTAAAGGATGCACGTATGGTAGCATACCAAGGTCGGAAACAACAGCATATGGAAGAGAGTATCTTTCTAAGGTGCTTTTTTCCTACAGACTATCAGAGTGAAAAAATCTACTTTTCTACAATACTTTTTATCTTTTGTTACTCCCTCTTTTTTGTAGAACTGTCTAAAAACCCTGTCTTATTTTCCTGCAATTCCTTTTGATAAGTGATACTGTAGTCCTTTTTTTCCTTCATCATGCCAAGAGAGGGTCCACACCTCTGAAGAAATGCAACAACCCAAACCAACATCCTATAACATCTCTGGATGTATGTAGCAGAATTGCATGCCAACGTGAGCCAGAGGACTCCTTTCCTCTACTTTCCTCCATTTATTTTTTGACACTGTGTGGAATCATACAGCGCCTGCCTGCCTGCTCATAAGTAACACTGTCAATCACACTGTGAACTTTGGGAAAGACTTGTGCTCTGGATGGAGTTCATTATGGATAGGATGGCCCCTGTGGAAGGTTGGAACAGTGGGTAAGCCTGTAAAACAGACCCTGTCAAGTTTGAGTGGATCCCGAGAGCATCAGCCTCGGAGGGGTGCATCCCTTCGCTAATCCCACGTATACATAGTCATGCTCAGATGAGGACAATATCTGTGTGTATACATGACCTATGCTGTTCTGTTTCTTATTTAATCAATAAAATAACGTGAGTACACTGTATGTCACCTGAAAACAACCCTATAGGTCTCTTTGAGTGTGATGCTACACAGCCACTTCGCACCTGCTCTTTTCAGTAATGTGAGACTACGATTCAGTGTTCGTACAACGACAGCAATGTCCGCATCAGCTTTATCTGAATAGACGGCATAAGGATTTGCTCACACACGTACAGTGTGATGCAGTGTTTCTCATTACAACACCACAGTGTCAGCTGATGGACAGACATGTGTCAGCTTTATCTCTATAGATGGCGTAAGGGTTTGCATACACACTCCTCGACCTATCTCTCTCTCACATTACATGCCGAGGGGTTTGCTAGCCCTGTCTTAAGCAGAGATAAAATGGTGTAACTTCATTTCATGTGCGGGTTCACCTACTTGATTGCTATCTCTTTGGATGTATAGGAAGCAGGGAAGGGTAAGTCAATGTGGGTCGTGAGGATAGATAGCACGTTCATGCACGTGTGTGTGGGACAGACAATATGAGCAGTCAGGGTAGGGCTCAATGGCGTGGTGACAAACTGTTCCACACGAAAACAGTCTCTACTGCAGTGGCATTACGTAAGGCCTGACACCATTAGAACAGAGGAGGGGAGGGAAGAAGAGAGGACAGCATGGGAAAGAGGCGTTTTCCTGTCTTCCGATCATTTAACTAACCCCCGGGCCGGTGCCTCAAAATATACTGTTGGCATTGTGATGGTGACCATGGGCTGGGACTGGGATGGTCCTCAGTAGAGCAACATTCTACTATGGTCCAACCCAACTGACCTGAATAACAAAACGCATGAATGTCAGCAGAGCCTGGCCAATGAGCTGTGAGAGAACACACTGCAGGAGCATGCAGAAACTCACAGTCATATCAAGAATATGGTTTATAGCCTACCATAGGCATTATACAGTGTATACCCATATGTATTGTATAAAATAGTTTGGTTTAGATACTGTGTGTTTATAGTACTCCGTGTGAAAGCCAGTAGTTGGATTGGATTTAAGGCAGAATAGATTCACTGCAGAATAGATGGCGTATTACTCTGTGATACTAAATAATATAGGCACTTCTCTTTCATGGGCATAAAATTAAAAGAGGAACCAGGCTGTACAGACCCTAGTGAGGGTGAAGGAGCCAACGTGAGTCACAGGGAAGGGTTTGGGGGCTGATTTGATCCAACTCAGTCACGGGGAAGTGGGGTGGGCTGGTGATGGGGGGCTGGCCGTTTAGCAAGTAATCGATATTTATAGATGAAGCACGACGCAAGCTGCACAAACACAGCTCTGTTCACTAAGTGAAGCCAGAGGCCCTGGGCAGAGGAGAGCAGTCGACGTTGCGCAGGAAAAACACGAGGACTTCACCGCATCAGATGCTGAATTAGACATCAGGACTGTGAAAACATCTCTCCCTGCTAAAAGAACAATATCCCCAGGCTCTATATATTTATGAGGCACGCAGGAGGACATGGTGGAGGCTGGGGGGGGGGATTAACTGTAAGTCGTTCAGGATAATAGATAGGAACATGGAACCTCTACGGTGGCAGACTGGTAGCGATAGACTAGGGATGGTGTAGGGTAGGAAGGAGTAGTCAATAGTGGTAGAGCTATGTGGAGCAGGGTGGTTAGAGGCCAGGCACAGAGACAATAGAAGCATTACTGAGGGATAATAATGGATTTCACTGCAGGGAGAGAAGTGTGAAAATGTGGATCATATGGGCCATGAAAAATCTAGGATTATAATGAGCACTGAGCAGTAAATTTTGCGTCTCTGTAGTAGTGTTTCTCCAGTCTGTTTCTCCAGCAGGTATGTATACATGACACTGGGACAGATGGATGACATTACGTGGCCAAGCACGACTCCAACACCATCATTAAGTTTGCCGACGACACAACGGTGGTAGGCCTGATCACCAACAACGATGAGACAGCCTATAGGGAGGAGGTCAGAGAATAGTCAGAGAATAACCTCTCCCTCAATGTGATCAAGACAAAGGAGATGATCGTGGACTACAGGAAAAGGAGGGCCGAGTACGTCCCCATTCTCATCGACGGGGCTGTAGCGGAGCAGGTTGAGAGCTTCAAGTTCCTTGGTGTCCATATCACCAACAAACTATCATGGTCCAAACACACCAAGACAGTCATATAGAGGGCACGAACACACCTATTCCCCCTCAGGAGACTGAAAAGATTTGGCATAGGTCCTCAGATCCTTAAAAAGTTCTACAGCTGCACCATCGAGAGCATCCTGACTGGTTGCATCACCGTCTGGTATGGCAACTGCTTGGCCTCCAACCACAAGGCACTACAGAGGGTAGTGCGTTCGGCCCAGTACATCACTTGGGCCAAGCTTCCTGCCACCCAGGTCCTCTATACCAGGCGGTGTCAGAGGAAGGCCCTAAAAATTGGCAAACACTCCAGCCACCCTAGTCATAGACTGTTCTCTCTGCTACCGCACGGGAAGCGGTACCGGAGCGCCACRTCTAGGTGCAAAATGCTTCTTAACAACTTCTACCCCCAAGACATAAGACTGCTGAATAGCTAATCAAATGGCTCCCCGGACTATTTGCATTGCCCCTCCCCCCCCTTGTTTACGCTGCTGCTACTCGCTGTTTATCTCTGCATAGTCACTTACCCCTACCTACATGTACATATTACCTCAATAACCTCGACTAACCTGTACCCCTACACATTGACTCGCTACCGGTACCCCCTGTATATAGCCTCGTTATTATTTTATTGTTGCTCTTTTATTTATTTTTACTTTAGTTTGTATAGTAAATATTTTCTTAACTCTTATTTTTCTTAAAACTGCATTGTTGGTTGAGGGCTTTTGTAAGTAAGCATTTCACGGTAAGGTAAGGTATTCGACGCATGTGACAAATACAATTTGATTTGATGATATTCCCAAAGGTGAGGGATGGTTTATAATGTCAGTGATAAGCCGCATTATGTGACATAAAGCCTGAAATTGGACATGAGATTATCTGTGAGAATTACACAGGAAACAGATGAATCTATGCCGTGTTATGCTTATACAATACATGTCTATGCACCGCATAATGCACATTTAAAGAATGCTCTTAACGATACCCTGTAATGCTTATTATTCAACATGGATTATCAGTCACGTTGCTGACATGTTGAATACTATGACGATAAACAATGTGTTTTAGTATGGTATAAGACATGCAGATTCTATSAGGCTGTACCGTCAGGAACATAAAGCTGACTCTTGCTGCTTTCTCTAGTGTTGGTCATCATTTCATTCTCAACCAGCTAAAGCCAATGCAGCCATGGGCTTCTACAAACCAAACCGCCTCCTGCCCCAGATATGTTACACAAATTACCATCCCCACAATGCACTTGGGTAATTCAGAGTAACGTCTCTGTGTGTGTGTTTGTCTGCCTCTGCCTCAAAAGGATGAGCTCCTTTAGAACCTAATTTAGCATGCTTAATTTACAGTGTCTCCATGCCAACCCTACTAGGTCAACCAATGAAAGGGCTTGGAGAGTGGGGGGGTCCGATTAATGAATAAGGGCCCCAACGTGCACACTCATCCCATTTATGAACACATGAATAGGATGATTTCTGTAATATTATGCATCTTACAATGCTTGGATGTATATTTAAGCAATAAAGCCTGAGGGTGTGTGGCACGACGCAACGTGTCCTGCCTGTATACAGCCTTTAGCCGTGATATATTGGCAATATACCACAAACATCCGAGGTGCCTTATTGCTATTATAAACTGGTTACCAACGTAATAAGAGCAGTAAAAATACATGTTTGTCATACGCGTGGTAAACGGTCTGATATCCCACGGCTTTCAGCCAATCAGCATTCAGGGCTCGAACCACCTAGTTTATCACTTCAAATGTGTCAGTTTGCTTAATATTGCATAATAGTATAACAACTGTACCTGCACATTTTAAATACAAAATATAAATGTTAAAAAAAGGATACATCTAGTTTGTGCAGTGAAGAAAAACTGAGTCAGTCTTATCTGATGGGTGTGGTCTCTGTCTGGGTACATTCTGCAGACTACCCCCGCCCAATCTCCATCCCCCACAAAAATCAGTAACAAAAAGCAGCCAATCATTCCCTAATTCCTCATGTATTATCTGTATGTGGTTAAGCAGAGAGAAATTGTCTAATTAGTGTGCACCAGATGGTTATTCTTGGCCATGTAGGAGTGTGCAAATTAGGTCACCCATTCACATGAGTTAAGAAGACCGCTGTTGAACGGCATAGTTAGCTAGTGTAAAAGCAATGTAACACCTGTGACAGTGGCATTTGATATATCACCATAACTAACCGGCTACACTGTATAATCTACAATATACAACAAAACATTACATGTTGAATATTTACCCGGTTACAATATATTTAGTATTGAAACATAAATATACTGGAATAGAAATAGTAACATGAAACAAATTAGTAAACGTATATGATTTATTCTTACATTTGTATAAAAAAAAACATGCAGGATTAAAAATAACATTTGAATTAGCACTGTTCATATAAAAATACCAAATGTATATATATTTAAAATGCATAAAAAAGTGATTGTTTCCTTGGTACACATATGGAAAATACTTGAAGTGTGTCCATACTGTGTAGTCACACAGGCCGAGCATGAGGGTTCCTGCTTGACAGGTCAACTGGTCACAAAGAGCTAGTCAGTCCCCTTCATAACACTGTGAAAAATGTCCTATGAGCTAATCAACTGTCACCTCAACACTGTCAGAGAAGGCCCTTTGGTCTCGTGTGCACTCTCCCAGTAACCTCATTGACCATGTAACTACTTGCTACCTATGAGCTCACAGTGAGTGAGGGAGCCATTTCAGTATCATTGGATCTTAAAAGAATAATAMATTTTTGATCACAGTAATTAAAAATACATCAGCTAAGATAACTGGGTCAAATAAGTAGAATCACATTTTTCTTTTCTATTTTGACTTCAGTATAATCATTCCAGAACACTGGAGATTGCTTTGCTCTTTGGTTTAACACAAATGGCTGATGTGTATGTTCAACATGCACATACTACTGACACATATTTAGATATGTCAAAAAAAAAAAAGAGAAGATACAATTAAACCAATATAAATACATGTTCCATTATTTGTGACCTCAAAAAAGTCATTTTAAAAGCAGTAACTATTATAGCGCTACACAGGTCTAACAGCGACTGTGTAATAACTAAAAACAGACCAACTCTATGCTAAGGACATCAATGACATCCAATATCACATGGTGCTTTACAATAGGAGCAATGCAAGGCCTTCTAAAACTTTCCCGAAATGAATGAGCCCATTCATTGGGTAGGGAGCTGCACCCAGCCCACTGGTAGCCTGATATTACACAACCTGTCATAAGACGGACTTACATAAAGGCACAATATACAATGCCATGTTCCATTAAGACATTTTTTTTTTTAAACAAGTATTTTAAGTGCCCTGGAATGTTTTTGCCAACTTATTTAGCTGTGTGGCGCACACTAAATGTATATACATGCACACAGATCGTCAACGCCTTCCACACCCTGTAAGTATTCCTTCGCAGAACCTTTAGGTTCCATTTACATGATTTACATACAAATAAGTATGTCTTTGGTACATAGTGATGAGAGAGGTACTTTTCAAACCCTTCAAGTCTCTGTCGTTTTAGGATTTCCCCTCTTGACCCCACGTTCCTGAGCAACAGTAAGGTACAAAAGATGCATATCAGTTATGTGCATCACCTTGGCTTTTACAATGGAGGGCGCCATTGTCCTCTCAGKCTGTGCAGATGCTAGACAGTCCCCCGGAAGGTTTGGCACATGAGGGGGAGAAAAAGAGACTGTCCAGCTGGAAGGAAAACAGATGGAGAGCTTTTGGTTGAYCAATCAACAGCCGGCTCAACTTGGATGATGAAAAGGACGAGACAATAACCTCTAGTACACTGTTAGCCTATCAGACTGCATAATACACCCTAGACAGCGACTCAGGGTCATTAACGATCCCAAAATATCATGAGGGTAAACCATGTGATTGTGCCAAAAGGCTTCTCACACATAAAACGATAAGTATTCGAATCTTCCTAGATTGTCATTTCCAAATGAACAAGCAACACTGGGCACCTAATCCTCCAGAGGAAGTAATTCCCTGCCAAACTGAAGTATCAGATTACCATCACATCAGTCCCGGAGAAGGAGGAGAGCGGTGGGCTCACTGAAGTGAGACCGAAATGAAAGTGGTTGTAAAGGTATAAACCAGGAGGGTATTGTGCTCGGGTCACAGATTCTCAATCCTGACCAGTCACATTGCTTTGTCTTTGAGGCAGCGATGGAACTGGAGGAGAGGATATTTCCTGTTGATTTGTCAACTGAGAGTCTGTGGTCAGAATGTGGTAAGAGCTCCTGAGAGGGGGGGGGGGGGTTCAGACCATGAAATGCATGTATCCTTCAGCCCCGGTGACGATGACGTCCATCCAGATGCGCATGGCCTCAGGGGAGGGAGACACCATGTAGTACACCCTGTCATGGGTCTTCACGCTGAACGTCAGCGATGGGTTCGGGCTCTGTGAGGGTGCAAGAGAGGGAGAAAAAAAACAAATGTCCAGTCTAGTTTAAGAAAAATGGTGCTTCTTACCTTAAAACAAGGATACTAGATACTTTAAACGTGTTAATAATTTGTACCTTACCTTGTGTGCATTCTTTAAATGATCATAGTAAACCTCTTCTATGGCTTGGAAGTAGATGACTCCTTTCATCTTGGCCTCGTGTTTGTCTGGAACAGAGCACATACCGTTGGAATGACTATGTTATTGGGCGGTGAAACAAAAACATGACATAAATCAAAGCACTTCCTAGATTTCCAGAGCAAAGCAGCATAGCCTGACGACGATACCGTTTCTGCTTTTCTTTCAGCGCTCTGATTGATCTACCAATTACAGCCGCAACAGACAGAGAAGAGGGAGAAAGAGAGAGAATAGAAGTTCTAATCACCTGCATAGTAGGCCAGGGTCCTGCGGTTCCGGTCGAAGACAAACCAGCGTTTCTTCCAGGTCTTGATCTTGCCACCCATCTTGACCAGGAACCCTCTGCAGGTTTTATCGGTGATGGCCAGGTGGTAGCAGTTGTCTGGGTTGTGTCCAGCTGCCTCGATGTGACCATGGAGGTCAAAGTCATCCTTCCTCTGAGGGAGGTAGCGTGTCATCGGCCGGGCCTGGGGACAAGGGTCAGGGGTCACAGGTGTCTAGTCTGTGTTGAGCCAACGGTTAACAGCTACAATCACGTTGAAGATCTGCTAGACATTTTTATTTCAAATTGTCTTGAATCTTGTCTATTTAAGGCCAGACACACCAACCTAATAGGGTAATATTCCCCCCCTATTCATATCACAATGATCTCTTACCAGTTGAATGTAGACAAAACCAATAAMTACACAAACTAAATGTGGGGTTCAACAAGGGATCCCGATTAAGATMCCCATAGGAGGGGGTTCTTGCAGGAACCTAACTGCCCAACTGAAACGTTTGGATTTGAAAGGACAGCAGGTGGAGACACAACTGAACAATGTAAAGATCTCTTMAATTTAAGGTAAGATTTGACGCTTGTATGATCTCAATGTATATTGTTTTATGATGATACCAGCTATCTTTTCATATTTGTGCAAATCTTTCTAAAACAGAAGATGGACGTAATTCAATGGATATCAATCAACAAAGAGGTTAGAGTAGKCTATAAGAATATGTTGAAGGCTAGCTRTATTGGGTGCAGATGACTGAACTGCTCACTTTTCTCTGTCTGCAGGTATACAGACAAGGAGGCATACAAAAGGTATGTAAATTGGTATGTAATGCAGATCACAATTACCATCCTCCTCCCATACCTCGTCAATGAATATCCCATAGGCCTCTACATTATGGACAAGGTATGTGTATGAAGACCATTATCAAAAACAGTTTTTGTTCATTCACATTCACCACTAAAACTAAGGTATGAATACTGTCGTGTGCATGTTTTGTTAAACATCTGTGTAATTACTATTTTGGGGATTCACAGACTTCACCCTCCCTACACCTCTGATGAATATAACAGGAAACCTGTTCGATCACCATGCAAAATCATTCTGGCTATGGATACGGAGAACATCAACACATCAACAAGCCAGAGGATATAACCATTGGACTTGGTTCTGCTTGGAGTTTACCTCATATTGTGATTTTTTTATTCTGCTTTGCCACTAAAATCCTAATAAAAACACTGAGAACTAAAATATTGTGTATTTGTTATGCGTATTATTAATAATAAATGGGGAGGGGGTGGTTAAAAAATTAACCCCAAAAGGTTCTTCAAAAAGGTTATTGGAGGATCCATTAAAAGTGGTTCTTTAAAAGAACCCTTTTGAAAGGGTTATTCAAAGTACTTATAGGGGTTCCCCCACAGTTTGAAGAACCCCAAAAGGATACTTCAGGAACTTTATTTTTAGAGTACGTAACTGATCTGTAACCTGATTTAAGATGTGCATCTGTGAAAAATAGCTTTTCTCTTTTTAAGGGCTAATCAGGGACATTTCTGGGGACAGGCTGGTTACCCTATATTACTACTTTTCTGAAATATAAAAACATGCAACAGAGGATATATATATATATATATATACATACACATTAAATATGCGCATATTTGCATGTACCGCAAATCTGTTTTTCTGAACACAGGATAAAGTCAGCCTACATTTTTCATTTTCATTTTGTTAATTAAGACACTCCAGAGGACCAGACATGTCCAGAGAAGATTGTGGATAAATACTTTTTTTCATTCTTTCTATCTGTAAAAYACATTTTTGCCAGCATTTTCACAAAGAAAATGTTATCTAGAATAACGTATGTTATTAATGTTATCTAGAATAACTACACCAAATGTGGTGAATGCAGATGCGTCTGAAGCTGAGAGAAATGTGTCGGTCTGTRGGAAGGGTCTGACTTTTCGGGAAATGGCAGTTAAAGTACTATGAATTTTGCCTACCAATCGCCAAACGCCTATTTAGACCCAACCACGATCTCTTYAAAGTAAGTTGACATATAGTCCTGTCAGTAACATTCTCCATGAAATGGGCTTTTAAATGTATGATTTAATGTAGTGAGCATTGAAATKATGGATTTATGTTCAGTTGAATGTGGTTAAAATTCAAGGATTTTCGTGTTTTATGTTACGAATCCAAGTCATGCAATATGCTAYAAATTTGTTGTGCTTAAGATCCATCTTAAGAATGCATCTTTAAGGGACCAAAATACAAAAAAATACAAAATACAAAAAAAATCTCTAAATTGATAAGTAGAATGATTGGTATTGTGATTCTTGGCCCATTCTATTTCTCCCACCTGTGCCCTCTGTTTCTCACGTAGCTTCACCTCCCTCTCGATCATCTTCTGCCTCCTGTTGGTCTCCTCCTGCAGTCTCTTCTCCAGGTCCTCCCTCCTCCGCCGCTCCTCCTCCAGGGCCTGCCTGCGCACCTCCATCTCACGCTCCTACACACAACGATAGTTACAGCATGGTCTCTCTCACACACAAACACAGGTAGAGATGGGGTTGCTTATGAAGGCTTCATTACCCTGTGCTCAAGGAGACGATTCTTATCAGCCTGGGCYTCTCGTAACAAACGTTCCATCTCTTCAATCTTTGCTACGTTGGATGTGCTGGCACTGTTGGAAAAAAAGAGAACCAGAAACACACATCAAGGAAGAGGACACACTCTCAMCAGGAAAGTACTGTCCATCCTGGAACCGATTAAGTGTGAGTGAAATCCCAGACTAGGRCCTTTACTATAAAGTTAACACTAACACTGCACCTCTGCATCAGTCATAAATCCCATCACGTACAACGTATAGACATTACATTTTCTCTCATGTTTTTCTGTCCTGTAAATAATGTACTGCCCAAGATCACATTGACACACTAAACCAGTGGTAACTCTCAGAGCTGTTGTGTAGTGTACAGGATTAGTAACATGCAGAAAGCACACCTCTTCTGCTGGTAAAACTGGCTGTGAGACAGCTGGACAACGTCTGGTGAAGCCACGTTGTCTCCTCACCGACAAAACGTATAACGACATACAGATTGTACAGGACTATCACGATACACCCAAACAACATCGGCAGCGATAGATATAAATATAGATTTACCATTGTAACAAGACTATCGTGAAGATTTAGAATGAGTCGCATAGGTTTCGCTTGGAAGAACGTGACATCAAATGGAAAATCCCAAAAACTCTGCAGAACAACGTGTCTGTTGTCAAGCGTAACCAATGAGCATAATCAACTTTTGTCAAGAGAGTTGAACTGATTTCATCCAACTCATTCCTTCCGACAAGAACTGCCATTAAACAATCACACACAAGTCGCAAACACACTTTTTCACTCAAAAAGGATGCAACACAGCACTTTTGGTTTGAACAAACACRGCCTCCTCTCTACAACAGACAACCTGAGCAAGCACCGACACACACAAGCAAGCCCTTTACTTACATTAGCTTCAGCATCCTGGCACTATCCCAGTGACACAGTAACAGTACTGATGGTTTGGGTTCCCACAATGCTCTAACAGGTGGTCGGGCCAATTCCCTGAGAGCACAGATGTGTTTGTGACCTGACACTCCTGCACCAGCCACACCCCTCCCTCCCCCTCAGCCCTCCCTCACAGGAAAGAACCATACATATGGCATGATGCTGAGTCACATCTCTCTAATTCATAAAATGTCTCTTACGGCCATGTCACCCAGCTCTCCTCTAGAATTTTTTTTAATGCTATTTTCAACTAATGTCACATTGAGCTATCAATGGTCCTGCTTGAACCACAGTCCTATGTGAACAGTTCACGCTCTCTCTCTCACCTGGAGATGTTGTCTGGGGAGCAGGCAGAGATGCTGGTCTCCATGCTGTCAGAGCTGTCCACGCTGAGCGTGTCGAAGGCATGGCCGTTGTCTGCGTAGTGGAAGGAGTCCAGGAAGACRTTGGACTCTGAGACGGTCCTGCTACACAGGTCAACCAGTCTCTGTCTGTCCTCACTCACGTACAGGTGGCTGTGGCCTGCTGAGAGACAGACGGACACACAGACAGACATACTCTTTCTAAAGTCTTTTATCAGATTAGATGGAAGATGTAAAAAGGTTTGTTGCTGGTTAACAGTCACAACTTGATTGCAGTTGGTCCGAGGTCATTGCTGGAACACAAATAGTATATTTCCCTCATAACACTGAAATGGGCATGGTCTTTCAACCCTCTCAGAACTGTTTCCAAAGTCTCTTGTTCCTTCCTGCTGGAAACATCAGAGCAGAGGATCCTGAACATGTCATTACTGCTCAGACCGATTCTGATGGAAACTGGAGGAAAGGATGTGTTAACTAACAGACTGACCTGTAATGTGGACCAGGTCACACAAGACAGGGAAAGCTACACATGTCTAACCCTGCAGCATGTAGCTAGCATGCGGTGAGAAACAGGCAGTGGGTTAGGGAGCGAGGCAGGGAATCCAGGGATGATGAGAGAAAAGGGCAGAGAGAGACAGAGATAATACGATGGCTTTGCTAGATGAAAATAAAGAAAGCTCAGAATAAAACTTCAAAAGAGAAAGTTTCCTTTCCTCCAACTAACAGTTTCCTTCTAGACAGTACTTCATTAGAGGCATCATTTACTTACTAAGAAAACCTAAAAGAAGTTTAAAACTTTGGAGTAGACACCGATATCGTGTTCACAAAACAATGGTTTTGGCTCACCCTTGAGCAGGCGTTGAGATTCCAGATCTCTGGGAGAGACAGAGAGGCCCCGGGGGATGGCACTACCACAGCTGGAGCTCTGGGACAGGGGCACGTGGGACTGCAGAGTAGACAGACAGACACAACAGAGAGAGAGAGAGAGATCATGACCTGGTAAGTGTCTCTCGAACCCAAAGCTCCAGTAATCAGATGAGGGGACTCTGGCATTCAATGGCATTAACAATCAATATTTCAATGATGTGCAATGGGGAGGTTGGTCCCCCATTCTCACCTTAGAGGACAGGCTGCGGCCCAGTGTGGAGCTGCTGTAGTGACTGAGGGGCTGCTGGCTCCTCTTACGGAGATTGTCACTGAGGTGGGAGTTCTCCTTACTGCCCCGCCTCCTCTCCTCCAGAGAGCGGAAGTGCTGCAGAGACCAGAACAGAAACATATGGAAATGATAAAAGCTTTACATTCATTGAAAGTGGTGGTTTTATAAGGCAACTTCCTCTGTTGTTAGGAATTCCAGTCATGCACTGAAGGGCTCTTAGTACAGACACAGCTGCCCTCTGCTGGTCAGACATACAGTATGCACTGTGAGTAGTGAATGAATTGTACAATATACCTCTTTCATGGCAACAGGGTTGTTAGGGAAGGCCTGCCCTCCAGTCACTTCAGCATACTTCCTCTCCAGCGAGGCCAGGTTCTCCCTCTCCTAGAGACACACAGACTGTCAGTCAAACAGCGGKGCAGGCAGTCAGATACAAAACAAAACCAGTAACCAAAAACCTTCTTACCCTCTGAAGCATGAGGAGCAGGTTGTTCTTCTCTTTCAGAAAGCTGTCCTTCTCTCGCTGAGACTGCTGGGTAATCTGTGTTGACTGCTTCTTCAGGGTCAGGAGTCTCTCCTTGCGCGTGACAGTACTACGCTGGTAATCTGCTATCTCTCGCAGTAAATGCTGGTTCCGACCCTCCTTCTCCTCGTCCTGACGACTCTCTCTCTCCAGCTGCTGGAACTCCAGGTCTTCAAACCACTTCCTCTCAGCCTCCAGTACCTCCACATCCTGACAGACAGCGCACACACRCACATCATATAAGATAGAGAATGCACTGGCTTTAAGTGGGTCAGTGTGTGGAGGATTTAAACTCACAGACAGACAAATACATTTCCATTTTACAGACAAACGGACCACAGGAATGAACTCCATTTATCCTGTAATGCCAGTTAAATGCATTCGCTGGATAACAACATGCATCTACTCTCTGAGCACATCATTCAAGTCACTGCACTTTCCCTACTTGGCTATCTCGGTCTGAATCATAGGGGAGAGACCATCAAGGGAAACCAAGAACTAGAAAAGGAGCTGTCTGAGTGAGGCAGGGGGGGATACGAGGACATTTAGAAAAGGGAGCGGATGGCCAAAGAGGAGGATTCTGTGCRCCACAGAAATAGAACGCAAAAGCAAACACATGGAAGAGGGTGAATTACGAGGAGGAGGAGCGAGGGAAGCAGAAACAACATGTTAAAAGGGAGAACGGAGGCCATATTAACTGCGGAGGACGAGGGACCAGTTAGGAGTTTGTTGTTGTGTCTTACTGACCCTGGAGAGCTGCTGCTGAAGCTGCTCCTTGAGCGCCTCGGGACAGTTGTCCAGCTGGGTCCTCTGCTCAGAGACAAGCTCCGCCAGCCTCTCTACTTTTACCCTCTCAGCATCGAGCAGGGCTTTCTCCTGCATAGTCGTGGACACACACACACGCACAAATGCATAGGCACATACGCACAGACACAAAAGCACGCACACATGCATACACACACTAAAACATATGCGCAAGTGCGCACGCACACATGCGCACACACACACAACAACAGAGAGAGGAAAGAGAGTGTTAGTGAAGGGAGAGAGGAAACAAAGTGGAGGGATGTAGAAAGAAAAAAAAGAGGAAGGACTGCTCTACTGTATTCAGACCTGTGGACTGGACTGCTCTACTGTATTCAGACCTGTGGACTGGACTGCTCTACTGTATTCAGACCTGTGGACTGGACTGCTCTACTGTATTCAGACCTGTGGACTGGACTGCTCTACTGTATTCAGACCTGTGGACTGACTGCTCTACTGTATTCAGACCTGTGGACTCCTCCTAGTCAGATTCTTACCACTGACATCCCGACTCCCACATACTCTTGTCTCTCTGTCCGTCTCTCCCCCTCACGTTCCCTGTGTCTGAGAGCAATGGCATCCAACTCAGGGCTGGACAACGTCTGCTGCACTTACCTGGGACTTCTCTGTGAGGGCAGTCTTGTCAGTGCTGCCAATCTTCTCATTGAGTTGGTCCAGTACCTCCTTCTCCCTCTGTAGCAGAGCCATCTCAGAGACCTGCTCCCCCTCCAGCAGAGCCCGCTCTACCTCCATCTGCATACCACACACACACACAGGTAACATTATCCCACTGACCGACGCAACTTTAAATTACAATGATCCATAACTCTAGATAATTTGCTCCCAAAAGCCAGATACAAGCGCTAACCCCCACTAGTATCATTACCCAGCCACAACTGTAAACATTCATTTCCTAACTCCACAAAGAATTCCAACTCATAAACACACACAAGTCAACATTAACTCCCACTGACACAAACATCAAACACCCAGMATGCGTGCAGCTCCGTTCACAATCCCATGGCGTGCGCTGCATACCTCTCTGATGGACTCCTCCATCTGGTTGTCCAGGTCTTTGATCTTCTGCTCCACCTCCTCTACGTTGTTCAGCACCTGGATCCTCTCCTCCTCAATACGGCTCACTTCCTGTTTCAGATGCACATCCTCCGCAGCCTGCTGCTGGTGATATTACGGAACCATCATTAGTCCACAAACTACCGCATCTACTCACAATGTGTGTTACCGTCAACACTGATGATGTCATGTCTAAATTATCATAAAAGGCCCACGCCAGGATCATGCCTCTTGTTTAAAGATATCCACTGTTGTACACAGAGGTATGGGGGATTTTTTTTTTTTTAATGTTTTCTTCACATCCTATAATTCCTTCTCATTTGTTGCCATAGTACGTCGGTGAGATGGAGCTGCCGCAGATTGCTGTGAGTGATGGTGGGGTGGGCTAATGCTCCTGCCTCGTGTCTGTAACGCAGAGGAAACCCAAGTCCTTCAGCAGAACAGGGACTGGGTTACTCATACTCTGCTACATCAGAAGGACTCTAGTGTACAAGCCGTAGTCATCTCCTCTATCAGTCAGAGAGGGCTGCTGCCACCAGACAGAATCAGAACACCCGCTCCTTCTCATCAGCCCCAGGTCTAATCCACACACATTCAGCCACATGCTGTATCTGACGATGTGTCTCTACAATATCGGATTCCTACTCCACCTAGGAGCCTAAAGTAGTGCTGGTCGACAGCGGTCTGAACCTCATGTGGCAGGCAGACTGCAGTCCTGCGATTTATGGGCTGTTTCAGAGACGGTATTTCACTAACTGTTCCACTGTTCCACTGCCAAGGCTCAGGAATGTGAGTCGGAAGAAGAGTGGATTGGGAGGTTCAATAACTTGTGTCTTTAATGGGTGTCTGCCTCAGCCGTAACAAATGGTATCGGAAATGTATTCTCTACATGCAATGAAATGTAATGCTAATCTGGTAGTCAGGGAATAAAGTAGGCCCCAAAATAWTTTTTTTCTCCCAAATTAAAAAGGTAGTATGATTTTCTATTGAAATGGTATAAATATTAATATCAGCTACAAAGCAGGTACTGGGTATTGTAAGTACTGTAATATTAAAGAAAACATCTGGAGAAATACTTCTCACACCGTATGCGCGCGCACACACACACACACACAGTTATTCCACTGGGGTTTAAGTCATTTCCTGCTCCCCCTCCTTTCAGATAGGGCTGTAACTGACTTAGGGCTGTAACTGAACTATTCCCCAGAGAACTCCATTAAAACCAAACACAGCATTAAGTCATTACTGCTCTAGAGTGGAAAAATGCCACAGTTTTACAGCGATAATATAACTCTAATAGTTGCACTGGGACTGAAACTGGGACTGGGGTTAGGTGCAGAGTCAGACTAAGCTCCTGGTGGAAGACAGAGGAACCAGTGGAGGTGTACTTTGTGTTTAAATACAGCCCTACATGGAAAGTATAGTATATATCAGGAGGACTCCTTATATCTTCAGCAACACTGCTGCATACCTCAACCCCCACAGGGCTACATAGTTTCCACTACCTTGTGTACTCACATASCCTCTAATGCCGGGGTGTCAAACATACAGCCTGCAGGCCGGTTTGGCCCGCGATCCGGTCCAATCCGGCCCACAGATGGTTTGAGTAAAAAAATAAATATCTACATATCATATCATATAACAAACTCAGTGTACACTATATATACAAAAGTATGTGGACACCCCTTCAAATKAGTGGATTCGGCTATTTCAGCCACACCCGTTGCTGACATGTGTATAAAATCGAGCACATAGCCATGCGATCTCCATAGACAAACATTGGCAATAGAATAGCCTTGCTGGAAAGTCACTGAGTTCTCCAGTAAGTCAGTTTGTCAAATTCCTGCCCTGCTAGAGCTGTCCCGTTCGACGGTAAGTGCTGTTATTGTGAAGTGGAAACGTCTAGGAGCAACAACGGCTCAGCCGCAAAGTGGTAGGCCACAAATCCTCACAGAACGGGACTGCCGAGTGCTGAAGCRCGTAGCAACACTCACTACTGAGATCCAAACTGCCTCTGGAAGCAACGTCAGCACAATAACTGTTTGTCGGKAGCTTCATTAAATGGGTTTCCATGGCTGAGCAGCCGCACACAAGCGGCATGGTGTAAAGCTCGCCGCCATTGGACTCTGCAGCAGTGGAAACGCGTTCTCTGGAGTGATAAATCACGCTTCACCATCTGGTAGTCCGACAGCTTTTCCTGGCATCCGCCAAACCCAGAGTCATCTATCTGCCCTAATGCATAATTCCAACTAATGTTTGGTGGAGGAGGAATAATGGTTCGGGACTGTTTTTCATGTTTCGGGCCAGGCCCCTTAGTTCAAGTGAAGGGAAATCTTAACGCTATAGCATACAATGACATTCTAGATGATTCTGTGCTTCCAACATTCTGGGCTCCCGAGTGGCGCAGTCGTCTAAGGCACTGCATCTCGGGGCTAGAGGCGTCACTACAGACCCTGGTTTGATTCCAGGCTGTATCACAACCGGTTGTGATTGGGATTCCCATAGGGCGGTGCACAATTGGCCCAGTGTTGTTAGAGTTTGGCCGGGGCAGGCCGTCATTGTAAATAAGAATTTGTTCTTTACTGACTTGCCTAGTGAAATAAAGGTTAAATAAATAAAAATCTAACTTTGTGGCAACAGTTTGAGTGTCAATTCACCCGTGCACAAACAAGGTCCATACATAAATGGTTTGTCGAGATCGGTGTGGAAGTACTTGACTGGCCTGCACAGAGCCTTGACATCAATCCCATCAAACACCTTTGGGATAAATTGGAAYGCCGACTACGAACCAGGGCTAATCGCCCAACATCAGYGCCCGACCTCACTAATGCTGTTATGGCTGAATGGAAGCAAGTCCCCCCAGCAATGTTCCAACATCTTCCCAGAAGACTGGAGGCTGTTATAGCAGCAAAGGGGGGGACCAACTCCATATTAATGCCCATTATTTTGGAATGAGACGTTCGACGAGCAGGAGTCCACATACATTTCGTGATGCAGTGTACTTTAAAATGACTAAAAACGTAATACGTGTATTTACATTCACTCTGTCATAGGTGAACACACGCAGCTATGTCAGGAAATACTGTGTCATGCAGATGCTTTGATATATCACTCCCATACCCAGAATTCCTGGTTCCTTTTTATACCCCCCCCCCAACACACTTTTTCTATACACTTTTCAGTGTGTGAGTATGTGTGCCCCACATGTTTGTCTGTGTATATTGAAGTGCTTGTTTGAGTGTTGAAAGGGTTAGAAAGGRAAGACCTCCGGTCTCGGGACAATGTAAGACATGTCCCCCAGGCCTTACCTTGGCTCTGTGGCGAGGGGAGGGTGAGGGGGCACTGCTGCGCAGGCTGAGAGCAGGTGACTGAGCCCTGGCATCCCTGTGCCCGCTGTGATGGCGCTCGCGGACCTGCCGCTCCTCTGCCAAYTGGTATCCCTCGGGTCTGGTGCCAAAGCCGTTCTCCAGGGCGGTGCCGCTGACGCTGCCAGGGGAGTCGGAGAACACCGACTCATCATCAGACACCTGCAACTTCTCCAGCTCCTTGTTGATCTTCTGCAGGTCGGAGACGGCCAAGCCTCTCTGGTCCCGCTCCACACGGCCCAGCTCAGTACACAGGCTCAGGATGGTCTCCAGTCGCTGGCGCTCCTACACACAGACGGGGAGAAACAGTCACGTATACAGCCAGACAGTATACAGCCACACACAGTGGTCAACACAGTCACGTATACAGCCAATATACCACTCAGATTGTGAAACTGGGATCCAATTATTTCGTAGATGGGTGGTTTCATCTATTTACAGTCTTTCGTCAACACAATGTGATCATGTGATCACCCATAAGCACGATCAAACAACCCATAAAAACAGAGAAACCACATTTTTAAAGGGATTTTGACGTGCAAAATTGTATCCAGTGATTTTCTGAGGAACGCAGCGTTCAAAGGAGTTTTAACCAGTCTGACCAACTGGTTTTATGGCGTACCAGTCTGAATGGCTTCCATCTCTTTACAGCAGGAGTGAGTGCGTGTTCAGTCAATTAAACAGGGGGCTTGTGAAACATGGTGAGAACTAGTCAGAACATCCAATTAGCCTTCTCAAGTAACAGAAGCTGAAATCAAAGCCCCATAAACACTTTCATGTTTTCATAACAGTCCCTAGTGAAGAGACTGGGGACCAGATGAACTGGCAGAATGAAACCAAGTGTCGCAGTCACACAATCAGAAGCTTCTACATTAAACTCTAGACTGAATAATAAAAGCAGGATTTTATCATGGCAGAATAATAATGAATAGGAGTGAAATAATTGCTTCTCTCACCAGTCTCTGCACCTCCTGTTCTCTGAGCCTCTCATCTCTCTGGTGCATGTGGTAGTCTCTCAGCTCCTCCTTCCCATTCAGAGAGCTGATGCTGCCCCTCCTCGATCTCGGCCCCAGTCCCCCCTTCCCAAAGGACAGCCTCCTCTCGCCCAGGCCCAGGTCCAGGCAGGGTGAGGAGCCCTGCAGGCCCCCTCCCTCCACCTCACAGCCCAGAGAGGCCAGGCTGGCCCGGCGGGGAGTACCCGGTACACTGGCTGTGGCTGGCACAGTCACATCTGGCGGCCGCTCCAGAGAAAACAGGCTGCGCCTCGACTTGGAGGAGAAGGACACAGAAACCTTCTCCCCTCGGTGGGAGACTATGGAGCGGCGTGGTGGCAGGGACAGAGCCGGGGAGTCGGCCGACCGGTGGAGGCGTGGTAGAGAGCGGCTGTGGGTAGAGCCCAGACCGTTGAGTGACCCTGTAGAGTACTTCCTCTGACGTGGTGCAGGGTCCATACCATTGTCCACGTTCCGGCCCTGGGCGTATAGCCTGCGGCCTAGACGAGGGCTGGAGGGCATGCTGGCCGCACCGCTGTGGCCCCGAGGTGGGCGGGGGGCAGGCTCCCCATAGGAAGAGGAGCCATTCCACATGGACAGCATAGAACTGGCTACAGGGGGGCGGCGACCATCAGAGGAGTTAGAGAGGAGCAGGCTGTCCTGTGATTGGTGGCGTGAGCGTGTGTATGGCGGGTTGGGGCTGAGAGGGCGCTCGCCCTGGCGAGGGGAGGGGGGCATGCTGCTGCTGGTCATGTAGGGGAGGCCTCTGGAGGAGAGGGGGCGCTCGGAGCTCCTGTGGGCAGTGGGGGACACAGGGCTGGGAGGAGGCAGGCTGAGGTAGGTGCGGGTAGATTCTGCGCTGGCCCTCAGGCTAGCCTCCAGAGCACTCTTCCTGCGCTGCAGAGTCTCCATCAAGTCCTGCAGCTCCGCCTTCGAACGGGAGCCCCTCATCACGGTGCCACCCACTGAGCCGCCATTGCTGTGCTCAGTCTTCACACAGTCTGCGGAAACATCAGATGAATAGAACTCTCGTTAATGTGGATCTAGGATCCGGTCTTGGAGCACTCTTATAAACACCCTACTTCAAGCCTAACACCTGAGCTGAGCGAGATTGAGGCAATCAGACAGTGGGATCTAATAGCCAAACAGTGATCAGCCCCCTGCAATGTGCTGACTAAGGAGGGAAAAACCAGCGAAGAACTCCCCTCAGACGGTTCTGGGCCCAACACAAACACAGAGTCTGTGGTTAAGGAAAGCTTCTTCTAAAAATGGAAAAATGCTGGCAGAGCAAGACGGGCCAGAATGCCTTTGTACTTTCTAGCACTGTGGGACAGCCTGGACCCTGAGCACCTCTGTCAGCACACCCCTTCCTCCCACAGAACCGGGCCCTGCATGCTCTGAGGCCAACTGGGCTGGCTGGCCTCAGACTTTGTTTATCTGCGCTTACATGCTGTCATTTGTTTTCGCAGCGGATAAACTCACACTGCATAGCGGAGGATGTGGTGGTCTTCCATTTATTTATACCTTACATGGGCAGTTTGACCAAAGTACTTTGGCTGTGTACATAATCATTTAGCTGAAGAGTATAACTACAGTGTCAGAGAGACGGACAGAAAGACAGAGAACAAGCACATTCTGGACTCTGAGAACCACTTCCATAACACACATCAATCACACTGACACCTTGGCACATCTGGAGGTTCCTCATGCAAGGGGACAAGGGGGATAGACAGGGGAGAATTGCAGTAGGTATGGGGGAAGTAGAGAAATGGGGGTAAGTGGTTGTGTGTTGTCTTCGGGGTTGTGGTGGAGAGAGGTTCCTACCTGAGCCATAGCCCATTGTGGTGACAGGACTCTTCTGGGGCAGCATGCTCTTCATTCGACTGGCCTCCTCTGGGTGGTTAAAGTGGAAGAAGTAGGATTCACCTAGACAGAGTGTACCCTGGGAAAACAACAAACACAGTTAGAACTGCACTCTCTCACAAATACACACACATTCAGGGGAGTACTTTGTAGAATATATTGAACACAGCCATGCACACACCTTCACACAGTAATGACTACATGGTTATGTAAAAATGGACTCCTCAGAGCTTCCCATTAAAATAATTGTCAAACTCAAATCAACTCCCCTACCCGTGAATACACACACACACACGAGAATGCTTCTTGGAGCAGAGCTTTACTGAGTTTCCGCCGATTACATCAATATCCAAATAAAACACATTGTTTAATGAAGARAGCAGTATAAGATACTGTCACGACACCTCAGACCAGTCAGTATATAGAGCACACTACAAAATACCCTCTGCTCTCCAACACAGTCTGGAGCAGAGCAGCTAAATGAGAAAAACCTTACAGAGTAGGAATACAGTAGTCTGGCTGACGCCTAATTCAAAGTCCTCCTGACTTCAGAGTCTGGAAAAGCTGTTTTGATCATGTCAGCATGATGCGTTGATAATAAAGGGGGCTGTGCTTTTTTGCTGATTGGTTCTCCTCTGTGTCTTTCTCACTCAAACACCCACTTGGACAGCCACACAGAGCCCCCCGAGCGCCGCCGCCCCCCCCCTTCCAATACAACTGCTGGATTTTCTTATCCAAACAACGTGAGGTCTCAACCCCCCGGGAATATAAAACATCTGAGAAAACCAATCAAACTCAGCCTGAAATAAACTGTGTGAATACTGCATTTAAAACAGCCTCCTGTCCAGACCAGGGTGTCAGATCTCCCTCTCTGATCACGTGAGTCGAGACAGCCTTGCTAGGAAAACAGATCCCAGGGAAAGAATTCAGGCTCCAGCATTAATGATATCTGAGATGGAAACAAAGTTCACCTCACTTTTGTGGGCAAACAATGGATGGCTGAGAAGGCTGCTCTTTGTCCCTGAATCAATATGCTGTTTACCCTTTATCTATGTCATTGAACTGAGCGGTCTGGTACACACTTTGATGATTTCAGCTATATTTACTCTCTGAGACTGGGGCTCTGACAGAGATGTACTACTCCCCTCCCCCAAACACACACAAGCACATACAGATGTACGCACACACACACGAGTCTTTGGGTCTGATAATCCAAGGTTTCCTGCTCCGCCAGGCTGATGGCTAGAGGAGGTTTCTTCAGGAAGTGGGGGATCCTTTTATACAATCAGCTACAACCCACAATCCATCAGCATGAGTTGGCCCTGCTCTGGCCACCTAAAACAGCTTTCCCTCATACGAGGAGTAGGGGGCTTTTAAACCAACACCAGACAACAGGGCAGCAAGGCAGAGCAAAAACAGACAGAGGATTTCTTTCTTCAGGGAATCTCAATTCACATAGGATGCCTCCTACAAATGTGGGTTCTACTCAATGTTTGTGTGTGTGTGTGTTAAACGACAAGCCTTACACTGGATCTAGGGTTACTTTGTGTAATAATATAGTGGGCTGTATATTACCAGTGGTGGAAAAAGTACCCAATTGTCATACTTCAGTAAAAATATAGATACCTTCATAGAAAGTTACTCAAGTAAAAGTAAAATACTACTTGAGTAAAACCCTCTGGTTTTAGGGTAATTGCTCATATATACTTAAGTATCAAGAGTAAAAGTATACACTTTCAAATTCCTTCTTTTAAGCAAAGCAGACAGCATCATTTACTTGTTTTTAAATGTATGGATAGCCATGGACACACACCAACACTCAGACGTCATTTACAAAAGATGCATGCGTTTAGTGAGTCCGCCAGATCAGAGGCAGAAGGGATGACAATGTGTTGTCTTGATAAGTGTGTGAATTGGTCCATTTTCCTGTCCTGCTAAGCATTCTTAAATGTAACGAGTACTTTTGGTGTCAAGTAAAATGTATTGAGTAAAAAGTACATTATTTTCTTTAGGAATGTAGTGAAGTTAAAGTAAATGTTGTCAAAAATATAAATAGTAAAGTAAAGTACAGATATCCCCAAAAAACTACTTAAGTAGTACTTTAAAGTATTTTTACTTAAGTACTTTACACCACTGTATATTACTAACTGATAAGACCTCTAACACGTTTTTCTAAAAAAAAAAACTAAAAAAAAACATGTGTAACAACTTATTAAAAATATGTATACTACAGAGGATGGCGTTGTGGTACTGTACCTCATATGACCAAACACCAAAGGCTTAGGGAATCACTCTTTCACAGATTCTTAGCCCCTTCTGAGAATAGTATTACTTTTTGTCTAGTTGATTAGCCACATAATGACTGATAAGGACTTGGTTACTCAGAGGTGTCATAATTAGGGGTCCAATGCGCAGCCAGCTTGACTTCTCTTTAAACTCTGCAATGCATTTCTGTTATCTCCCAATCWTATCAGAAAACAGCAAACACAAGTGATCAAATTATCGGCATATTCTTCGAATTAAGTAGGCCTATTAGCCTACAATAAAAATAAAAAAATCCGAAGGAGTAGGCTATCAAACCACTTCGGGGAAACGGTGCCACCATACGAAAAGTACTTAAGGAAAGCGCACTCTGATTTTCCGAGCAATTCAGCTGGAAAACATCCATACATTTATTCTTAAAAATAAAATAAGAATATAGCCTATTTTGCGGGCAACTCTTTCACAAAGACAAGTAACCCAACTGAACCATGCCTATATTTGAACAATGAAACAAACCGGAGTTCGAGAAAGATGAACCGAACGACTGGTAAAAAAAAAAAAAAGAAGGTTATTCTCCTGGAAAATAAGAGAGAACGCGGCGCTGGKTGAAACAGATGCGCATCTACTCTGTCTCTTGCAGCAACCGATAGGTTTCTCCAAACTTTTGATAACTTCTGAGATTTCTTTGTTCAGAAGACGACAACTAACCTTTGTGTGCTGTCTCATTCAAACTGTTGAGCGCTGGTGATGGACAACACTCCACTACCTCGGATTAGCATGACAATGGGACAGAGACGATGCCTGCTGCTACCTTGACTGATTCCTCTGACGCTCCTCCCCATTCTCAGTCGAAGCCCCAAACCMGCGGACTGCGCAAATCTGGTTGGTTGATTTGGGTGGTCGCAGACGCGCTAAATGGGGGAGAGAAGGGTGCTTTGGTGGGACRGGGGAGAGGGCAATAGGGGGCTGGGTGACGGGGGTTCTGTAACCGCAACCCTAATCGACCCACGCTGATAAAGCACGCCCCAATAGCAATGTCTAAAACATCACTACATTACGCAGATCTCTAATCAGTGCATACGTTTATTTCATTCCACTGTATGTTCCCCCTAGGACATTCAAAACTACAGGAACAAGAGCCACTACCTGTTATAAACCTAGAACCATTTCCAAACCGACTGCTTGAAAACAGTAAACTGATACTACAAACACTAACAACTATTACTTACAACATTATAATATAATATTTGTTTTCTTCCCCCAATTGTTTACACACTAAAACTGGCCCATGAGGCACAATGACCCACACCTGTATCTCATTTAGCAGAACCAGACACCAAATCTGCAATACTACTGGTACATGTTTTGCTTTACAATCAGATTGCAATTCTATATCAAACATTTGGCAAAACGCAACACACAATTCTCTACCTTTGGCACAATCTTCACAACTAAAATCTCTTGTGCAAATGAAAAGCAACACTGTTCAACGAGCTAACTCAATTGATCACTTTCACTCTTCACATGTTCAAACACTAATTGCGTAAATGTTCACTTTGCAATCAGACCTTTGGTCTGGATAAAAAGGCCAGTCCTGTGTTTGGAGAACAATGGAAGCAAACTTTGTAGAGGTAGACCTAGACCTAGACCTAGACCTAGACCTAGGACAAGAATCTCTGATGAAATTCGGACGACTGTGTTGGACCATGTGGTCAACCATGGTTTGACCTTGAGAGAGGCTGGGCAGACAGTACAGCCCAATCTGAGCCGCTTCACCGTAGCATCCATCATCCAGACGTTCCAAAATGAGAATAGGTATGTACTGCAGACATTGGACCTCTAGTACTTTTACTACTTGACAGTAGTACAACATAAAGCACAGTAAAGACTGTAGATTCCAATACATACTGAAAGGGGAAACAAAGTCAATGTTTCATGTATTACCGTATGTTTGAAATTGGTAGCTATACTACTTTGTAACATGTTTACTGTATGCTATTTTGTTTTTGTACAACTGAAAGACAACCACCACGTGGTGGTAGAACACGTCTATTTACAGACGTACAGGAGGCTGCCATTGTGCAAATGGTAGTTAAATAATGCCATTAATCTGCAGGAAATCCAACAACAGATTATTGAAAATCCTGCCATCTTCCATAACATCAGAGTGAGTTTATCAACCATAGCCCGCATCCTTAAGTAACATCTCCGGATGAAGCAAATCTACAGTCCCATTTGCAATGGTGATTTTAGCATGCAAATCTTGGTGGGGCAAACTTGCAAAAMAWWTTTTTTATGCATGCCAGCAAAGCCACTACACTAAACAACACATGAATTGCACTAATGGTGCCCACAAACTGTTAGGGCCTACATAAAGCTGTCCCAACAGCAGAGTCCCAACAGCAGTCCCAACACCTTACCACTGCTACACCTGGCTATCAGCGGAGCCTTGTCTGGCAGCGAAACAGTTCATTCAGCCTCATTTACTGCCTTTTAAACAGTGGTGTAAAACTACTTTCAAGTTCTACTTATGTCGTTTTTGGGGGTATCAGCACTTTACTTTACTATTTACATTTCTGACAACTTACTTTTACTTCACTAYATTCCAAAATAAAATAATTTTCGAATGCTTAGTAGRACAGGAAAATGGTCCAATTTACACACTTCTCAAGAGAACATCCCTGGTCATCCCTACTGCCTCTGTGTCACGACTTCCGCCGGAGTCGGTCCCTCTCCTTGTTCGAGCGGCGGTCGACATCACCAGCCATCACCGATCCACTTTTCATTTTCCATTTGTTTTGTCTTTGGTTTTTAAACACCTGGTTTCAATTCCCCCAATACATGTTCATTATTATTTAACCCTCTGGTTTCCCCCATGTTTGTGTGTTTGTTCTATGTTGATGGCTGTATCTGACGGCTGGTATTTTGTTGCCGGGTTTTGTATTTACGCCCGTTTATTCGTGGTACAGTTATATTTCATGCACCGTTGTATTGTTTCTATACTGGTGTATTAAATACCTTGACCACRCATCTCAACTCTCCTGCGCCTGACTCCTTTTCACCAGTTACCCAAAGCCTTGACACTGATCTGACGGACTCACTAAACACAAATGCTTCACTTGTAAATATGTCTGAGTGTTGGAGGGTGCCCCTGGCCATCCTTAAAAAAAGTAATACAATTATCCCATCTGGTTTGCTCAATATAGGACTGTGAAGTGATTTATACTTTTATTTTTGATACTTGAGTAAAAGTGTTTGGTTTTAAATATACTTAAGTATTTTACTGGGTGACTTTCGAGTCATTTTCTATGAAGGTATCTTTACTTTTACTCAAGTATGACAATTGGGTAGTTTTTTTAAAGCAGTGGTGGAAAAAGTATCTGACTTGCTTAAACAAATGTGGTTTCTACTGACAATTGAGATGTACAGACTATGGCATAAGGCAGGTATTCCCAAACTACATTTTTTTTTTCCTTCACATTTTCAAACAGTCCATATATATTTTCCAACGGGGCTATACATTTGGTTGAGTTTTTTTTTCTCGCCTGAGTCGCCTCGTTTCACTGCCAAAAAGTAACCATCTAGTGTTCAGCAAAATAACAATGTCAAATACAAGTAGCCTAGTCAAAGAATTAACATCCAATCACATTAACTGTTTCTCTCTCGCGGGAATTCCACTAACGGTCTGAATGTAACCAAACGTAGCTGCTGCTCATGTTGGTATCTGTACTGATGGCGCAAAATCCATGACAGGGAGACATAGTGGAGTGGTAATGCACGTGCAAGCAGTTGTCCCCGACGCCACTTGGGAACAATGCAGCATCCACCGAGAGGCTCTTGCTGCCAAGGGAATGCCTGACAGCTTGAAAGATGTTTTGGACACTACAGTGAAAATCGTTAACTTTGTTAAAGCAAGACCCTTGAACTCATGTATTTCCTGCACTATGCAATGATATGGGCAGCGACCATGTAACGCTTTTAAAACATACAGAAGTGCGCTGGTTATTGAGGTGCAAAGTATTGACACGTTTTTTAAAATTGAGAGACGAGCTTAAAGTTTTCTTTACTCACCATAATTTTCACTTGTCTGACCGCTTGCATGATGACTTTCTCACACGACTGGCCTATCTGGGTGATGTTTTTTCTCGCCTGAATGACCTGATTCTAGGATTACAGCAACTATATTCAAAATTGAGGCTATGATTAAGAAGTTTTTCTGTTTGCATTAACAAGGACAACACACAGGTCTTTCCATCATTGTATGATTTTGTTTGTGTGCAAATGAACTCAAGCTTACGGACAATGTGATATAAGCGAAGCACCTGAGTGAGTTGGGTGCGCAATTACGTAGGTACTTTCCTGAAACGGATGACACAAACAACTGTATTCTCATGCCCTGCCTCTAGTCCACTTACCGATATCTGAACAAGAGAGCGTCATCGAAATTGCAACAAGCGGTTCTGTGAAAATKTAATCAGAAGCCACTGTCAGATTTCTGGATTGGGCTCAGAGTATCATGCCTTGGCAAATTGCGCTGTTAAGACACTGATGCCCTTTGCAACCACGTACCTATGTGAGAGTGGGTTCTCGGCCCTCGCTAGCATGAAAACTAAATACAGGCACATTTTCCAGACTGTGGAAAATGATTTAAGACRGACTCTCTCCAATACAACCCAACATTGCAGAGTTATGTGCATCCTTTCAAGCACACCCTTCTCATTAACCTGTAGTGAGTTATTCACCATTTTCAATGAACAAATACATTTTTATATGTAAGATGGTTAAATAAAGAGTAAAATTATTGATTATTATTATTTGTACCCTGGTCCTATAAGAGCTCTTTGTCACTTTGCACRAGCCGGGTTGTGACAAACTCACACTCATTCTTATGTTTAATACATGTGTAGTGTGTGTGTGGCAGGCTTACAATGATGAYAAAAAACATTTGAGAGTGCGCTGAACCTGGTGCTAGAGGGGGTATGCAGCTGGAGGTTGAATGTTTGAAGGGGTATGGGACTATAAAAAGTTTGGGAACCACTGGCATAAGGGGACGATGAGCGGATAAGAGGCAATCYGTAATTTCGATTAAGACATTAATTACCAAGCTAGGACGGACGTAGTCAATATAACTATTTGCTCAGCACTTTATGAAATGTACAGCGACATAATTCAGAACATGGGCCATTCTTACAGTATTCTCCCTGTACACCAAGTCAGAACCGTAGGATAAATAAAGGGGCATATAAGCGGACAATGAAAGCTCTTACAATATTCTATGATGATATTTCTCTAAAACAGGATATAGGCTAAATGTGCACCACCAAGTCAAAACAGTAGGCTAAGTTATGAGGGGGAAAGGGACCAAATTATTAGGGTGAGGCACATGGGCTACTAACAGTTTACTACACAACATACACTTAGTATTACTTTCTTAGCTACAGTATACATATCTCCCTGGCATATTACATCATTTATGCAGCAGCACACAAGACAGTTTTGGACTCACCTTGTTGTGCTGGGCTCACTTGAACAGGAAGGTGGCTCAGTGGTCTTTCGTGGCAAATTGTCATTGAACTTTGTCATCAAAGTCTGGCATTCTCTGGATTTATAGTCCTTTCAAGACAACTGGGAACTCGGGAAAAAAACAAGGTTGAATCATGACGTCTGTGATCTTCAGGTCGGAGCTCTAGAAAGAGGCAGAGTTCCCGACTTGGAATTCMGAGTTAGATGACCGCTCAACTTATTTCCCCAGTCTGAGCTAGTTTATTTCCAACTTGCCAGTTGTCTTGACCTCACTGAAGTCTGAGATTTCCCAGTTCCGAGTTTCCAGTTGTTTCGAAGGCAGCAGAAGTCATGCTGGATTGACAGCATGACCAATGTTGAATGTTTAKCCTTTTAAGCTTGGAAAAGAGACCCTTAAACCAAATTTGGACCACACACTGACTCCCCCAAAAAAGCAGGTCTAGTGATTGCTTTGCAATGCTTGCAGTAAGCCACTGATTCCTCCCAAACAACTTATTGTTGAATTTGCGATTTCCAACTTGTTGTGGAATGTTTATGTCCAATGGCCGATGAGCACCGATAAGGTTTATTAATAATTTSTCTTCATAATTAGTCTTCCTATGACAAGGATTGAAAAGTATTTGCCAGTATATTGTCGACGTGATTCATGATAACTGCAAGTTTGCTAGCTAAGATTTTGAAAGTATGATGTTGACATGATCAGTCCAATTAAAACTACAGTACACATAACGKGATTTGACGTCATTTTATCTGTGGCCAATGACCTTGATTGAGCCTTCTTGGATGGCATTTCTAATGTAACTCTATGGCAAGACCCAAGGGCTTGAATTTTAAACCTCTCCCCGTGGATTTTGCGGTGATGTGGTTTCCCCATGAGTGACAGAATACTGAGCCGATCACTGCGCAATTAGAGAACATTACCAACCCCTACGCTCCATATTTCCCTCTGGCTGCCCCACTACCGCAGACAGCAYTGAGCTAGGCTGAAACACCTGCATTTTGGAGCTGCCTTACTCAAYAAAGCAAAAAAKAGACCATGTTTGTTTGCGGCTTTATTAACTCAGTTATTTTTACATTAATTGCAAACTGATATGTGACATGTACAGTGCATTCGGAAAGTATTCAGAAGCCTTGACTATTTCCACATTTTGTTACGTCACAGACATATTATAAAACGGATTAAATAGTTTTTTCCCTCATCAATCTGCACACATTACCCCATAAAGACAAAGCAAAAACTGGTTTTAGAAWTTRTAAAAAACAGGAATGTCAAATTTACATAAGTATTCAGACCYTTTACTYMRTACTTTGTTGAAGCACCTTTGGCAGYGATTACATCCTCGAGTTTTCTTGGGTACAMCTGTATTTGGGGAGTTTCTCCCATTCTTCTCTGCAGATCCTCTCAAGCTCTGTCAGGTTGGATAGGGAGTGTTGCTGCACAGCTATTTTCAGGTTTCTCCAGAGATGTTCGATCGGGTTCAAGTCTGGGYTCTGGCTGGGCCACTCAAGGACATTCATAGACTTGTCCCGAAGCCACTCCTGCGTTGTCTTGGCTGTGTGCTTAGGGTCATTGTCCTGTTGGAAGGTAAACCTTCACCCCAGTCTGAGATCCTGAGCACTCTGGAGCAGGTTTTCATCAAGGATCAAGGACAATGACCCNATAACCACCCAAAACACAAACATTCCCCATGTCACACCCTGACCTAACTAAAATAATAAAGAAAACAAAGAATACTAAGGCCAGGGCGTGACATTCCACCACTGCTTAAAAAAAACTATCTGACTTGCTTAAACAAATGTGGTTTCTACTGACAATTGAGATGTACAGACTATGGCATAAGGCAGGTATTCCCAAACAAAAAATGTTTTTCCTTCACATTTTTAAACAGTCCATATATATTTTCCAACAGGGCTATACATTTGGTTGAGTTTTTTTTTTCTCGCCTGAGTCGCCTCGTTTCACTGCCAAAAAATAAAATGTAACCATCTAGTGTTCAGCAAAATAACAATGTCAAATACAGGTAGCCTAGTCAAAGAATTAACATCCAATCACATTAACCGTTTCTCTCTCGTGGGAATTCCACTAACGGTCTGAATGTAACCAAACGTAGCTGCTGCTCATGTTGGTATCTGTACTGATTGCGCAAAATCCATGACAGGGAGACATAGTGGAGTGGTAATGCACGTGCAAGCAGTTGTCCCCGACGCCACTTGGGTACAATGCAGCATCCACCAAGAGGCTCTTGCTGCCAAGGGAATGCCTGACAGCTTGAAAGACGCTTTGGACACTACATTGAAAATCGTTAACTTTGTTAAAGCAAGACCCTTGAACTCTCATGTATTTTCTGCACTATGCAATGATATGGGAAGCGACCATGTAACGCTTTTAAAACATACAGAAGTGCGCTGCTTATCGAGGGGCAAAGTATTGACACGTTTTTAAAAATTGAGAGACGAGCTTAAAGTTCTTTACTCACCATAATTTTCACTTGTCTGACCGCTTGCATGATGACTTTCTCACATGACTGGCCTATCTGGGTGATATTTTTTTCTCGCCTGAATGATCTGATTCTAGGATTACAGGGACTCTCCGCAACTATATTCAAAATTGAGGCTATGATTAAGAAGTTTTTCTGTTTGCATTAACAAGGACAACACACAGGTCTTTCCATCATTGTATGATTTTGCAGCCAAATGAGAGCATACAGCTCACAAGTGCCGTGGGTAGTAAATGGGCCTTTGCGTGACAAAACGGATGGCTGTGATAGACTACATCCAGTTTGCTGAGTAAAGTGTTGGAGGCTATTTTGTAAATTACATCGCCAAGTCAAGGTCGGTAGGATGGTTCAGTTTTACCGAGGGATGTCTTGGGCCAGCCATACTGAAGGATGCTTGTTACGACAATAGGCAAGCTGATTCTAGATTTAATTTTGGTTGGAGATGCTTACATGTGAGTCTGAGAGATTATTTAAATACCAGGACAAGGTTATTTCGCAGTTGTCCACATATTCTAAGTCTGAACCGTCCAGAGAGTGATGTTAGACGGCTGCTGGGCGGGCAGCGATCGGTTGAAAGAGCAGTGCATTTAGTTTACTTGCATTTAAGAGCAATTGGAGGCCACGAAGGAGTTTGCTATGGCATTGAAGCTCATCTGAGAGTTTGTTAAACACAGTGTCCAAAGAAGGGCCAATGTATACAGAATGGTGTCGTCTGCGTAGAGGTGGATCAGAGAATCGCACCAGCACAAGAGCGCGACTTCCATTGTATTATACAGAGAAAAAGATGGTTGGCAACAAAGAATTAAACCTGTGGCACCCCCATAGAGACTGCCAGAGCGTTCGGACAACACAGTGCCCTCGATTTGACACACTGAACTCTCGAGTTCCTGTGGAGAGGGGACTATCCATCCCCATGATTCCTCATAATTACAGTAAATACTGTAATTGCTCTATAGTAAAGTTCATTGGAACATCAATGAGTCTGTTAATGTTTCAAGAGTGTCAATACTAGTAACATTTACTTACAACCTGCACATTCTACTTGTTAAATCTTCCACTCTCTTGGGAAATCCTTTCAACATGGGCACGTCGGCAACACCTGTCATTCAGGGCAGGTGGGCATAGTGATTCAGTCAAAGTTTGGACAGAACCTACTCATTCAAGGCGTTTTTCTTCGTACATCTGCTAGATATAATAGTCTGAACGCATCAAATCATGAAATACCATATGAACCGTGTTGTAACCAAAGAATTGTCTAAACAAACTCATATATATTTTAGATTCTCCAAAGCCGCAGCACCTTGCCTGGTGATACCAGCGCATTGACACACCTCATTGGCAGTTTCTCACCAGGCTTCTCAGGATGCTTTTCAACAGTCTTGAAGGATTCACACATAGTCTGAGCACTGTTGCTGCTTTTCCTTCCACTCTGCAGTCCCTACACTCTGCGGTCCAAACTCATCCCAAACCATCTCAATTGTAAGGTCGGGTGATTGTGGAGGCCAGGTCATCTGATTCGGCACTCCATCACTCTCCTTGGCTCAAATATGCCTTACACAGTCTGGAGGATTTTGGTCATTGTCTTGATCCTTGATGACAAAACCTGCTCCCAGAGTGCTCAGGATCTCCAGACTGGGGTGAAGGTTTTACCTTCCAACAGGACAATGACCCTAAGCACACAGCCAAGAACAACGCAGGAGTGCTTCGGGACAAGTCTATGATGTCCTTGAGTGGCCCAGCCAGAGCCAGACTTGAAACCCGAATCGAACATCTCTGGAGAAACCTGAAAATAGCTGTGCAAGCAACCACTCCCTATCCAAAACCTGACAGAGCTTGGAAGGGATCTCGCAGAGAAGAATGGGAGAAACTCCCCAAATACAGGTCTGTACCCAAGAAAACTCGAGAGTCCGTAATCGCTGCCAAAAAGGTGCTTCATGAGCAAAGTACTGACAGCTAAAGGTCTGCAATACTTATGTAAATTTACATTTCCATTGTTTTTTACCGTAAAATTCTAAAAACTCAGATGTTGCTTTGTCTTTATGGGTAATGTGTGCAGATTGATGAGGAAAAACTATTTAATCCGTTTTATAATATGTCTGTGACGTAACAAAATGTGGAAATAGTCAAGGCTTCTGAATACTTTCCGAATGCACTGTACATGCACATATCAGTTCTGCAATTAATGTAAAAATAACTGAGTTAATAAAGCCGCAACAACAAAATCTGTCTTTTTTTGCTTTAGTTGCAGTAGCAGCCTCAAAAATTGCAGGTGTTCAGCAGTCATGACTGTTCTGCGGTGTGGCACCAGAGGCAAATATGGAGCGTGGTTGTAATGTCTTCTATTGAGCAGTGATCGGCGCTCAGTATTCTGTCACTCATTGGGGAAACCACATCACCGCAAATCCACGGGGAGAGGTTTAAAATTCAGCCCTTGGTCTTGCCATAGAGTTACATTAGAAATGCCATCCCAGAAGGCTCAATCAAGGTCATTGGCCACAGATAAAATGACGTCAAATCCGTTATGTGTACTGTAGTTTTAATTGGACTGATCATGTCAACATCATACTTTCAAAATCTTAGCTAGCAAACTTGCATGTATCATAATCACGTCGACAATATACTGGCAAATACTTTTCAATCCTGTCATAGGAAGACTAATTATGAAAGAAAATTATTAATAACCTATCGGTGCTCATCGCCATGGACAAAACATTCCACAACAAGTTGGAAATCGCAAATTCAACAATAAGTTGTTTGGGAGGAATCAGTGGCTACTTGCAAGCATTGCAAAGCAATCACTAGACCTGCTTTTTTGGGAGTCAGTGTGTGGTCCAAATTTGGTTTAAGGTCTCTTTTCCAAGCTTAAAAGGTAAACATTCAACATTGGTCATGCTGTCAATCCAGCATGACTTCTGCCTGCCTTCGAAACAACTGGAAACTCGGAACTGGAAATCTCAGACTTCAGTGAGGTCAAGACAACGGCAAGTTGGAAATAAACTAGCTCAGACTGGGGAAATAAGTTTGAGCGGTCATCTAACTCGAATTCCAAGTCGGGAACTCTTGCCTCTTTCTAGAGCTCCGACCTGAAGATCACAGACGTCATGAATTCACCTTGTTTTTTTCCGAGTTCCCGAGTTTTGAAAGCACTATAAATCCAGAGAATGCCAGACTTTGATGACAAAGTTCAATGACAATTTGCCACGAAAGACCACTGAGCACCTTCCTGTTCAAGTGAGCCAGCACAAACAAGGTGAGTCCAAAACTGTCTTGTGTGCTGCCCTGCATAAAGTGATTAATATGCCAGGGAGATATGTATACTGTAGCTAAGAAAGTAATACTAGTGTATGTTGTGTAGTAAGCTGTTAGAAGCCCATGTGCCTCACCCTAATAATTTGGTCCCTTTCCCCTCAACTATAACACACTTACTTTTTTTGATTGTAAGAGCTTTCATTGTCCCTTATATCCCTTTATTATATCCTACGGTTCGTGACTTGGTGTACAGGGAGAATACTGTTAAGAATGGCCCATGTTCTGAATTATGTCGCTGTACATTCATAAAGTGCTGAGCAAAATAGGTTATATTGCTACGTCCGTCCTAGCTTGGTAATTAATGTCTTAATCGAAATTACGATTTGCCTCTTATCCGCTCATCGTCCCCTTATGCCAGTGGTTCCAAACTTTTTATAGTCCATACCCTTCAAACAATTCAACCTCCAGCTGCATACCCCCTCTAGCACCAGGTTCAGCGCACTCTCAATGTTTTTGTCATCATTGTAAGCCTGCCGACACACACACTACACATGTAGTTAACATAAGAATGAGTGTGAGTTTGTCACAACCCGGCTCTGTGCAAAGTGCACAAGAGCTCTTATAGGACCAGGTACAAAATAATAATCAATAATTTTACTACTTTATTTAACCATCTTCACATATAAAATGTATTTGTTCATTGAAAAATGGTGAATAACTCACTACAGGTTAATGAGAAGGGTGTGCTTGAAAGGATGCACATAATCTGCAATGTTGGTTGTATTGGAGAGAGTCGTCTTAAATCATTTCCACAGTCTGGAAAATGTGCCTGTATTTATTTTCATGCTAGCGAGGGCCGAGAACCACTCTCACATAGGTTACGTGGTTGCAAAGGCATCAGGTCTTAACAACGCAATTTGCCAAGCATGGATACTCTGAGCCCAATCCAGAAATCTGACAGTGGCTTCTGATTACATTTTCACAGAACACCGCTTGTTGCAATTTCGATGACGCTCTCTTGTTCAGATATCGGTAATGGACTGGAGCAGGGCAATGAGAATACAGTTGTTGTGTCATCCGTTTTCGGAAAGTACCTGCGTAATTGCGCACCCAAACTCACTCAGGTGCTTCGCTTATATCACATTCAACCGTTAAGATCTCTCTCTCGAAAAGCC
>NC_036863.1:39573528-39575809 GCF_002910315.2 Salvelinus sp. IW2-2015 | reverse complement strand
GCCCTCGCTTCATATTCGTCGTCAAACGCACTGGCTCCAGGTCATCTAGAAGTCTTTACTAGGTAAAGCCCCGCCTTATCTCAGCTGACTGGTAACCATAGCAGCACCCACCCGTAGCACAAGCTCCAGCAGGTATATTTCACTGGTCACCCCCAAAGCCAATTCTTCCTTTGGCTGCCTTTCCTTCTAGTTCTCTGCTGCCAATGACTGGAACGAATTGCAAAAATCACTGAAGCTGGAGACTCATATCTCCCTCACTAACTTTAAGCATCAGCTGTCAGAGCAGCTTACCGATCAGTGCACCTGTACACAGCCCATCTGTAAATAGCCCACCCAACTACCTCATCCCCATACTGTTATAACATTTTTTGCTCCTTTGCACCCCAGTATCTCTACTTGCACATTAATCTTCTGCACATCTGTCACTCCAGTGTTTAATTGCTAAATTGTAATTATTTTGCCACTATGGCCTATTTATTGCCTTACCTCTATCTTACTACATTTGCACACACTGTTTACAGACTTTTCTATTGTATTATTGACTGTACGTTTGTTTATACCATGTGTAACTCTGTTGTTTGTTGCACTGCTTTGCTTTATCTTGGCCAGGTCGCAGTTGTAAATGAGAACTTGTTCTCAACTGGCCTTCCTGGTTAAATAAAGGTGAAAAAAAAGAAATTCATAGATGAGGTTGGATTCAATTTAGCGAAGACGAGGAGGAGAGGAAGGAATATCATTGGTCAATGCGCCATAATTGAGGTACCTGGCCAGCCTGGGGGAAATGTCACCATATGAGCAGCTATGAGCCACAATAGGGTCCTCCACCGCCATGCCACCCTTGGACCATACAACACTGCCCATCTCGTTCATTTCCTGAACACCTTACATGACAATCTTTTTCAGCCAGAGCAGAGCGGGCCATGTGATCCTGAGCAGAGAGGGCCATGTGATCCTGAGCAGAGAGGGCCAGGTGATCCTGAGCAGAGAGGGCCAAGTGATCCTGAGCAGCAAATGTATGTTCTAATTAGGGACCACGTTTCCATTGGGCTGCTCAGGTCAGCAGCTGGTTCCATGACCATCCCATGTTTACAATTTTCTTTCTCCCACCATATTCCCCATTTCTCAACCTCATTGAGGAGATGATTTCAGCATAGCGGTGGAAGGTTTATGATCACAAACCCCTTGAACATACTGCCCTTTCCAGGCAATGGAGGAGGCCTGTGGTGACATTCCAGCGGAGTCCTGTCAGGGGTGGATGTGTCATGCCAGAAGATATTTCCCCTGCTGTCTGGCCAGGGAGAATATCGCCTGACATGACTGATTTTTGTTTTCGCAATGGAGTATTTGTTTCTTGACTTATGATTTTGATTCGACTGTATTTTTACAGGTTCTATATCTATTGTTAAATTGATCTAACATACAGTACAGTAGTACAAATAGGCCTATTGTTTTTCCTTTGTATATTTACTGTATTTGTGCTTACGGTATGCTGTTTGACATCTATTGAGTCATGTTGAAATATAAAACWAAAAATATTGCGTTTGTGTTCCTTTCTTGTTTGAGTACACACAAACAGTATACAATATAATAAAAAAAATCTTAGTCTTTACACTGAAATAGGTTCTGATAGTAGTGTTTTGAATATGTCACATTAGTGTGATCTCGGTTGTCACTGTTAGATTCATTTGACATGTGTKTMCAATTTGTAGGCAGAGTTTCATTTTGAGCAGGGGGTACATGATTTTGATTGCTGTGTTTCATTTTGCAAGATGTTTGTGGGGGTTGGGGAAATTCGACAACTGTTTGGAGTATCTGAGACGTAGTTTCAGAAAATGTGTGTTAACAATTGGGAAAAACTGTAAACTGATACAAAGGAGAACTGACAATGACTGACCAATGCAGAGACAAACTAACACATTCACCAACTCATCTCTCAGAGTGTGGACCATGGGATAGTGTGTTTGGGGTGTATTTGTACAAGTGAAAGTTGGGCGGTGGAAGGCGAGTCTCGAAAACCCGATCCTGGGCAACAGTGACAAGGGTCAGGTTTCAATGACGGAGTCTTTTGGCATAGAGGACTTACGTCACTGCCCACATCACTACCTTATCTGTTTGAATAAAATACTAAATAGTAGCTAGAGATCACAGAGGTTATTTTTTATTTCACTAAAACCACTGCAAAGTTTTTTCCTGCAAACTTTGGTTTCGATTCGTTACGTTCTGGCATGTCTGCCTCATGATTTGTTAGGAGGGTTGTCTGTCTGAAGAGGACTCGCACTGG
>NC_036863.1:39566639-39568388 GCF_002910315.2 Salvelinus sp. IW2-2015 | reverse complement strand
CTCCCTTATTATCGAAGTTGCCAAAAGAGTCCATAATTGAAACCAGACCTTACACTTTAAATMTTTTCTGTAACAGTAAACACAGAATGCACAGGCAAATACAGTATATGTTTTTTAAAGCATTAATACTGTAGATATAAGGACACAAGGCGAGACCCAAATGCAGACACAGGAAGTAGATGGTTGAGCGCTGATATTTATTAATTCAAGGGGTAGGCAAAAGGTAGGTCGGGGACAGGCGAGAGTTCATAAACCGGGTCAGAGTCTGTGTGTAGATTAATGAGGAAAAAAAACAATTTAATCAATTTTAGAACAAAATGTGGAAAAAGTCAAGGAGTCTGAATACCTTCCGATGGCACTGTATTTGTTCAATGCCTCAATTCAAATCATAAACGAAACGTCCCTTTTTCAGGACCCTGTCTTTCAAAGATAATTCGTAAAAATCCAAATAACTTCACAGATCTTCATTGTAAAGGGTTTAAACACTGTTTCCCATGCTTTTTCAATGAACCATGAACATGCACCTGTGGAACGGTCGTTAAGACACTAACAGCTTACAGACTGTAGGCAATTAAGGTCACAGTTATGAAAACTTAGGGCACTAAAGAGGCCTTTCTATGGACTCTGAAAAACACCAAAAGAAAGATGCCCAGGGTCCCTGCTCATCTGCGTGAACATGGCTTAGGCATGCTGCAAGGAGGCATGAGGACTGCAGACGTGACAATAAATTGCAATAAATTGCAATGTCCGTACTGTGAGACGCCTAAGACAGTGCTACAGGGAGACAGGACGCACAGCTGATCGTCCTCACAGTGGCAGACCACGTGTAACAACACCTGCACAGGATCGGTACATCCGAACATCACACCTGCGGGACAGGTACAGATGGCAACAACAACTGCCCGAGTTACACCAGGAACGCACAATCCCTCCATCAGTGCTCAGACTGCCCGCAATAGGCTGAGAGAGGCTGGACTGAGGGCTTGTGGGCCTGTTGTAAGGCAGGTCCTCACCAGACATCACAGGCAACAACATCGCCTATGGGCACAAACCCACCATCGCTGGACCAGACAGGACTGGCAAAAAGTGCTCTTCACTGACGAGTCGCGGTTTTGTCTCACTAGGGGTGATGGTCGGATTTGCGTTTATCGTCGAAGGAATGAGCGTTACACCGAGGCCTATAATCTGGAGCGGGATCGATTTGGAGGTGGAGGGTCCGTCATGGTCTGGGGCGGTGTGTCACAGCATCATAAGACTGAGCTTGTCATTGCAGGCAATCTCAACGCTGTGCATTACAGGGAAGACATCCTCCTCCCTCATGTGGTACCCTTCCTGCAGGCTCATCCTGACATTACCCTCACCCGTCCAGACATGACAAGCGCAACCAGCCATACTGCTCCGTTCTGTTGCTTGATTCCTGCCAAGACCAGGAATGTCAGTGTCTCCCCATGGCCAGCTAAGAGGAGCTCGGACCGTCAAAGCCCTATTTGGAGCACGCGTCTGGGACCTGTTGGGATTGGGAGGGGGGGGAGGGCAGGAGCCATTCCCCCCCCAGAAACGTCCGGGAACTTTGGCAGGGAACTGGGGAAGAGGGAGTTTGATACTGAGTTTAGACTCTACTTTTTCCTTCCAACCATTTTTATGCCGAGGAAAATATAACTGAAGCATAAAAAAAAAAATCATGACATAGAGCCTGATGAAACATCCATTTTTTGGTCAAAACGTCCATAAACTCGTCGACAACCAAAA
>NC_036863.1:39538977-39563881 GCF_002910315.2 Salvelinus sp. IW2-2015 | reverse complement strand
TGGTGAACTTGTTTAAGTTTACGTCTCAGTTGTTGAATCTTGTTATGTTCATACAAATATTTAAACATGCTACATTTGCTGAAAATAAACGCAGTGACAGTGAGAGGATGTTTCTTTTTTTGCTGAGTTTATAATGGATATATGGGTGTACAGATGACAAGGTGGCCCAGAGGAAGCCAGCTGTTCTCAATACCTACATTGCCCCATTCTTCCAATAGCTCTCACTGAGTTTGAATGAAGCCTCTAGTGAGGAAAGTGCATGCACACACACACACACACACACACACACACACACCACACACACACAACACACACAACACACACACACACACACACCACACACACACACACACACACACACACACCAGCTTGATATGTTCCTTGTCACCAATCTTTTTACCCACAGAGTAACAGCCCTGTTGCTCTCAACCTCCCATTCTATTATTTATCTGTCTATGCTTGTCCCAGGGGTGAAAAGAGCTGACCAATCAGAACCGAGGAGGATTGTTACAGAGCCCCATGATGAACACCTGATGCTGCACTGAYTTCTCTCTCCTGGGAGCTCTCCTCKCCAAACTGTCCCGTTGTGTGTTTCACCGCCTCTGAACTCAGAGGCACGCCTCTGCTGTAAATTTACCCAAGTGATGCTGTAATATATTTTACAGTAACACACAATTACAGTATTAAGCTGGTAGCTCTGAATTTACAGGGAAAAGTTTGACAGTGTAGTCACTGTTGCCTACGGTCAGGTTTTCGAGACTAGCGGATGGAAGGGGTCTCACCCACTGAAACCCTTCAGGCTCTGCTCTCCATTACACTCACAACTCCTGTTTCATCATGTGGAGGGGGCTCTGGAGCGCAGCCCAGACCAGCTGATTACTTCCAGACACTGCTCTGGAGTCTGTTAAAAAATCTCTCTCAACACACACACAGACACACACTCACCAATGCATACAGTATTAGCGTCACACAGGCACACACACTCAGTATTAGTGCGTGACAGTATACAGTATTAAACACACCAACGTTTTAATCAACATATACCAGTGCAACACAATCCAACACACAGTCCAACCTGGTTTTTATCTGTCAAACCAAGGATGCAGAGATGGTGAGTAGCAGTGGAGTGGTGAACAAGTCGGTATGGAATGTTATTTCATACACTGCATGTGGAGGAGGGGAGCGAATACAGGCATAAAGAGGTGGATCAGACAGACACCCTGCTTACTATATTTGTGTGTCTAGAAACGGCGTGCATAGAAATCTCTATCGACTACTCCCCCTCACTACTGTAAATATTTACCTGCCTCCTTCGCAGGCTAGGGAGATCCCAGTGAGAAGGATCAGAGGAGGGGAGGAAATAGAGGAGTGGGTGTATGATCAGCTTCAGTAATACTCCTAGGGAGAGTCTGAGTCACAGCATGTGTGACGTCTCACCCCACCAAGAGCCTCGCCCAATCACAATAGGGCGGGCCTATGTCAACAGCCTGGCCTGATGGGTAACCATGGACAGGAAACTATTCATTCTCACAGTTTGTTTTCCTCCCTCTAACTACAGGAGATTATATCCCGAGACAAGGCCAGAGTGGTTCAGATCAGCCTAAACTATTTCTACTTTAATCTTGTACCCAAATAACGTGTGTGTGTGTGTGTGTGTGTGTGGTGTGTGTGTGTGTGTGTGTGTGTGTGTGTGTGTGTGTGTGTGTGTGTGTGTGTGTGTGTGTGTGTGTGTGTGTGTGTGTGTGTGTGTGTGTGTGTGTGTGTGTTGATAGAGAGAAAAGTCTGGTCTTTGAAAGCTACAGCAGTCGTATCTTATCGAACCATATTTGAAAACAGTAACACATTCTCTTCCATAATAGAGTAGGATTCTGTACGTTATTGCCGCCATAAATATAACACTGGTTTTACATTTTAAAGGCACTAAAACTATGCGCTGATATTATGGCAATCCATTTTGAATAACCCCTTTTGCTTCCAGGTTAGAACTCTTTTGGTTCCAGGTAGACCCTTTTGGGTCCATGTAGTACCCTTTCCACAGAGGGTTTACATGGAACAAAAAAGGTTCTCCTATGGGACTGCCAGCAGAACCCTTTAGGAACTCTTTTTTCTAAGGGTGTAGCAGCCAAGAGAGACACTCACACCGGGCCACTTGCAGTTAGTAGATCCCTTGGGGAGGTAAGGAAGGTGTACAAAACTATGTGTGTGTTCTCTAGATATCAACTGCCTTTATTTATGTAAATGCATCTGGGTTATTTATTTGTGTGTGTATTGTCTATATAGGACATCCCTTAATTAGGGTATAATGTGATGGCCACACTGAGCCGGCCACTGCCAGGATAGCCATGTGAGGTGGTCGTCTGCCCTTTAGGCCTCCTCCAGTCTCAATCAGGTCCAGTGATGGCCTTGTTGGAAAGAGAGAGTGAGGTAGAGTCCTGGAGTTCTGCTGTGACCCAAGCTCTAAAAAAAACAGAGAGAAGAGAGAGGAGCGAGTGTGCTTGTATGTTTGTTGTGTGTATGTTGTGTACTCACCATGGGTGAAGCTGCTAGACATTGATGAAAATACTCTGCCTCCTACAAACCAACAGAGAGGGATGCTAGCCTAGCCATAACACACACACAGACACACAGACGACGGCGGAACGCGGACGGAAGGAAGGAAGGAAAGGAAGGAAAGGAAGGAAGAGAAGGAAGGAGGAGGAAGGAAGGAAGGAAGGAAGGAAGAAGAGAAGTAAGGGATAATGTGACGGAAAAAAGGAATGCGAGTGTTTCAGGAGAGAAAAATGCGGGAACAGTCAGGTCCCTGGTCTATACCGATCATATTATTCCATAACTTTGTAATTGTATTTAACTGCCCTAATGTTGCTGGACCACAGGAAGAGCAGCTAATGGGAATCCTTAATAAATACAAATGCAAACTCCAGTGCGGTTTGGGAGGGACTACAACCTAAATCCACAGATAATCAGAAAACTACGAGTAGTAAGAAACACGTTTAAGCTAATACGACAATCAGACAGTGGATCACAGTACAAAAGTGATTCCTGTACCTGGGAGCACATCAGGTCAGTAGGGTGCGTGATGCTGTATTGTGAGACCATTTTCATCTATGTGAGGAATGGCCTGTGCAACACTGTCACAGTGTGAAAATAGTGGCCTCTATACCAAGCTGAGTCTGGTCTTTATACAACATCTCMAGATCACCCTGTCTGACACCACGCTGAACAGAGACGTTTCCCTGGGTCAGTAAAACACAGAAGGAACGGCCGCCTAGGGCCAGTGTCTGTGGTGCGGTTCACAAAAGTAAACATTTGCAAAGAAGTACATTCCTGTCTGTGACTTGTAGGATGTCTCCCCCTTAGACACTAAATCTCTTGGATTATGCACCCCTTAGCCACTCTGTTAAAAACCCACCTAAGCAGAAACAGATTGTGTGTTCACTCAGCTTTGTTATCGCAGGTCGAAACACCAATACCGTGWTTAGGCTCCGGGAATGAACCAGAGTCTTTCTAGTGGGCTATATGTCTGTTAGTCCATCATGAGCTCAGGAGGGGACAGACAGAACAGTCACTATATCACTATATTTAGCATAATATCCATTGTTCAAGAGTCAGCTCCTGATCTATAGATTGAGTCAATTGGTAAAACATTACACCCTCCACATACTGTATGTTAAAAGTTATTCCAGCRCTTRCAAAAATGWATTTGTTGCTGCAAACTTCCCACAAGTTTGTGTCAAATTAGCTGCAAACTCAATAGCGTGCTACAAAATGTTTTCAGAAGYTTTCAAATGTTTGCCACTAGTGGTGAACTTGCGACAAACCTTTGGTAACAATAATATGTATTGCCACCAGTGGCGTGCCATGGGCCTGGGGCCTGGGCCTTCAGTGAGGTCCTACACAGTCCCACCCGAATTAATCCACCTCTTATTACCATCATTATGATGCCATGGCTCTAGACACTATACATTTAGACAGAAACGCAGTATAACCAGGCGTTGCGTCACCTTGAAATTGACAAAAATTKACAAAAAAAACATGAGACAATCAATGAGTCTTTTCAATATTTCCCTATTTTTCTTCACCTTTTCATTGTGCAGCTCCGTTGCCCTGCGCGCTTGTTCGTTGAGCTGTAGATCCACTCGGGTGTCCCCAAAAGTTTTCAAAAGCACCATTGCTTGTAAGTGCCCAGCCGTACTTTGGTGTCTCGTTGTTGCCTTGGTTAGACAACTCAAGTTTGCAAAGCCAGTGTGGCTCCAAACACCAAAYCGATCACTTGCAAATAATAGGCATTCCCAGCAGTACAGTTTGCAGTGCTTCTCGGAGCCTGTGAGCCATTGATAGCGCTCGTAGTTGGAACTTTGAAAGTGGCGAACGAACCCCTTTCCCGCCTGTGACAGGCTTTGTAGCGTCGGCGTCGGGCAACCTCTCCTTACAAAGTCTAACTTTTCTTGAAAAGTTTGTCTTGAGAATGGCGTTATAATTATATCCTCGACCAAATCGATATCTTCTCCTCCTTCCGCCATTGTGGGTTGAAAAAACAGCAACCAAGAGGAAAGCTATGAAATGAAGAGTATAACTCTTACTCTGGGGAATAATTTAATACATATTTGTGGGAAAATATATTTWAAAAAAAAAAGTATATTCTGATGATGTTTAGGCCAGYAGAGAAGGCCTTGCTGGCCCTGACGGCCCACCACTGATTGCCGCCCACCACTGATTGCCGCTACAATTGTCTCGACATTCTATTGTAATCTGTGGMAAACCTGTGGCAACAATATGTATTTCCACTAGTGGCAAACAGTGGCTTGTTTCTGGTGAACACAGTCCCATGACTAGTAACCATTGAGGACCATTCAAGTGGAGAAAAAAATYTGTTGGAAATGGAAACCAAGCGATCTACCTACTAAATTTGTCCAGTGAGTGTCTAACTTAAAAAAATTATTTCACCTTTATTTAACCAGGTAGGCTGGTTGAGAACAAGTTCTCATTTGCAACTGTGACCTGGCCAAGATAAAGTAAAGCAGTTCGACACATACAACAACACAGAGTTACACATGGAATAAACAAACATACAGTCAATAATACTGTAAAAAAATATATATATACAGCATGTGCAAATGAGAGGTAAGGCAATAAATAGGCCATGGTGGCAAAGTAATTACAATATAGCAATTAGACACTGGAATGGTAGAATGTGCAAGTAGAGATACTGGGGTGCAAAGGAGCAAGATAAATAAATAAATAAATACAGCATGGGGAGGAGGTAGATTGGATGGGCTATTTACAGATGAGCTATGTATTGATTTATCTTGCTAATAAACTTTGAATTGTGTTAGCTAATTGATGCCTTGTTAGCAATGTCATGTTTTATGGCAGTTTCCCAACTCCAGTCCTTGAGTACACCCAAGAACAGCACACATTTTTGTTGTAGCCCTGGACAAACTCACCTGAATCAACTCATTGATGGCTTGATGATTGGTTGAATCAGGTGTGCTTGTCCCAGGCTACAACAAAAATGTGTGCTGTTTGGGGTACTCGAGGATTGGAGTAAGGAAACACTATTCTATGGGATAATAATAAAKAATAATTTATTACATTTCTATAGCGCAATTCATAACAATCTCAAAGCGCTTCAAAATCAAAAACAAACAAGCAATACTTCATGAGTAGCCTAGCTATAGTTGTCTTAAATCACAGGACGTTGGTCAGGGAGATGGTTGATGTAGATGGAGTCTGGTGACGATCTTGTAGAGGGCTACTCGGGGAAACCGGCCTGAGTCGTGTAGAAACTGGACTTCTCCTCCTTCACACTCCCACTTGGGTGATGCCTCAGCAACTTGGGCGCCAGAAAGCTCACCCCACACAGTTCAGAGTAGCATCCAGTCGTCCTCACTACGAGCCCTCTTCCCCAGCACTGCATTCCTCTACGGCATCTCCCATTCCTCTACATCTTCAGGGGACTCTTCAATTGATGTTTTCAAAAGAACCAGAAGCCAGGTGAAACAAAAAAGCTGGTACAGTGTCCAGATGCATCACTGGAACAAAAACACTTAGACTGGCAGGTMAACTCTTTTTTTGGCTTGTCTAGGTAGCAGCTGGCTATCTGCAAATCTGTGTGTCAAAACAACCAGAAATATGCAATTTAAAGTCAATGTTATAAAAAACAACCGATTAAAAAAGCATCATAAAAAAACAGAAACAAAAATATAAATGCAACATAGTGTTGGTCCCATGTCTCATGTGCTAAAATAAAAAATTGCAGAAATGTTCCATATACACAAAAAGCTTATTTCTCTCAAATTTTGTGCACAAATTTGTTTACATCCCTGTTAGTGAGCATTTCTCCTTTGCCAAGATAATCCATCCACCTGACAGGTGTGGCATATCAAGAAGCTGATTAAACAGCATGATCATTCCACAGGTGTGGCATATCAAAAGGCTGATTAAACAGCATTGCTGAGGAGTAATTTTGTCTGTAATAAAGCCCTTTTGTGGGGAAAAACTAATTCTGATTGGCTGGGCCTAGCTCCCCACTGGGCGGGCTTGGCTGCCAAGTGAGTGGGCCTATGCCCTCTAAGGCCCACCCATTCCTGCCCCCCCGTGCCCTGTCATGTGAAATCCATAGATTAGGGCCTAATAAATGTATTTCAGTTGACTGATTTCCTTATCTGAACTGTAACTCAGTAAACTCTTCGAAATTGTTGAACGCTGAGCTGATATTTTTGTTCAGTATATTTTCAGGAGCTCTCYGTTTAGGCAACTATCAGTTCATAGACTGAAACTTTGCTATATCAGTTTCAACCTTTCAGTGCCACCGACTAGCTAGCTAGCTAGTGCCAGGTGTTTAACTAGCTGGATAGTTAACGTTAGTTATCATGTTTTTGCACATTGAATGTGATARCTGCCACACCCTGATCTGTTTCACCTGTCTTTGTGCTTGTCTCCACCCCCCTCCAGGTGTCACCTATCTTCCCCCAGTGTATTTATACCTGTGTTCTCTGTTGGTCTGTTGCCAGTTAGTTTTGTTCATCAAGCCTACCAGCGGTTTTCCCCTTGCTCCTGTCTTTTTCTCGTTCCTGTTTTTCTGGTTTTGACCATTCTGCCAGCCCTGAGCCTGCCTGACGTTCTGTACCTTGTCACACCACCCGTGATTATTGACCTCTGCCTACCCTGACCCCGAGACTGCCTGCCGTTCTGTACCTTTTGGACTCTGATCTGGATTACTGACCTCTGCCTGCCTGTCTTTTTGCCTGCCCCCTGTTCTAGTAATAAACTTTTGTTACTTYGACACTGTCTGCGTCTGGGTCTTCTCCTGAAACGTGATAATAGCTGATGATTTGCTGGATATTTTAATCACATTATTTTTAATGATGACATTGCTGTCTTTTAATTCCATGCATGTCAACATGCTAGCGTCACTGTTGAGTAGCATGTGTTAGCTAGTACGCACAATAGCTAAGGTAGCAACAATATGACTTGACATCAACGCAAAACTTCCCTTTTGCAGATGAATACCATTTCCTTACCTGTGGTGTTGGAAGAGGATGCAGCAACATCCTGGATTTTGTTTTGTGGTGCACTCACTCATAACACTTTTTTTCAGTGATACATGAGCGTATCGTCTTTGTTTTCCCCCTTATCAATCTACACACAATACCCCATAATGACAAAGAAAAAACGGGTTTTTAGAAGTTTAAGTATTCAGACCCTTTACTCACTACTTTGTTGAAGCACCCTTGGCATCAATTACAGCCTTGAGTCTTCTTTGGATATAATGCTACAAGCTTGGCACACTTGTATTTGGGGAGTTTCTCCCATTCTTCTCTGCAGATCCTCTCAAGCTTTGTCAGGTTGGATGGGGAGCGTCGCTGCACAGCTATTTTCAGGTCTCTCCATAGATGTTTGATCGGGTTCAAGTCCGGGCYCTGGCTGGGCCACTCAAGGACATTCAGAGACTTGTCCTGCATTGTCTTGAATGTGTGCTTAGGGTCGTTGTCCTGTTGGAAGGTGAACCTTCGCCCCAGTCTGAGGTCCTGAGCTCTCTGGAGCAGGTTTTCATCAAGGATCTCTCTGTACTTTGCTCCGTTCATCTTTCCCTCGATCCTGACTAGTCTCTCAGTCCCTGCCACAGAAAAACTGGTTGGTTTCTTCCAGATGTGACACTTGGCATTCAGGCCAAAGTGTTCAATCTTGGTTTCATCCGACCAGAGAATCTTGTTTCTCATGGTCTGAGAGTCCTTTAGGTGCCTTTTGGCAAACTCCAAGCGGGCTGTCATGTGCGTTTTACTGAGGAGTGATTTTCTTATACATTTGCAAAGATTTCTAAATGTCTGTTTTCACTTTGTCATTATAGGGTATTGTGTGTAGATTGATGAGGAWTTTTTTTTATTTAATCAATTTTAGAACAAGGCTGTAATGTAACAAAATGTGGAAAAAGGGAAGGGGTCTGAATACTTTCCGAATGCACTGTATATGTCATGGGATGTATAGACAATATGAACAGTATATGGATAGAATATGTAGTATGTCTGAAGAATAGTATATGTACAGCAATAGTTAAAGAGGATAGGCCTTGACTATAACATAGTATATACATATGAAGTGGGTAAAACAGTATGTAAACATTATTAAAGTGACCAGTGTTCCATGACAATGTACATAGGGCAGCAGCTTCTAAGGTGCATGATAGAGTAACCGGGTGGTAGCCGGCTAGTGACAGTGACTAAAGTTCAGGGCAGGGTACTGGGATGAGGCCGGCTAGTGGTGACTATTTAACAGTGGCCTTGATGGCCTTGAGATAGAAGCTGTTTTTCAGTCTCTTGGTCCCAGCTTTAATGCACCTGTACTGACCTCGCCTTCTGGATGGTAGCGGTGTGAACAGGCCATGGCTCGGGTGGCTGAGGTCCTTGATGATCATTATGGCCTTCCTGTGACACCTGATGCTGTAGGTGTCCTGGAGGGCAGGCAGTGTGGCCCTGATGATGCATTGGGCAGACCGTACCACCCTCCGGACAGCCTTGGACTGTGAAGTTTCCATACCAGGCGGTGATACAGCCTGACAGGATGCTCTCAATGGTGCATCTGTAAAAGTTTGTGAGGGTCTTAGGGGCCAAGCCAATTTTCTTCAGCCTCCTGAGGTTGAAGAGGCGATGTTGCGCCTTCTTCACCACACTGTCTGTGTGGGTGGACCATTTCAGATTGTCAGTTATGTGTACGCAGAGGAACTTGAAGCTTTTCACCTTCTCCACTGTGGCTTTGTCAATGTGGATGGTGGCATGCTCCCTCTGCTGTATCCTGAAGTCCACGATCAGCTCCTTCATTTTGTTGATGTTGAGAGACAGGTATTTTCCTGGCACCACTACACCAGGGCCCTCACCTCCTCCCTGTAGGCTGTCTCGTCGTTGTTGGTAATCAGGCCTACCACTGATGTGTCGCCTGCAAACTTGATGATTGAATTGGAGACATGCATGGCTACGCACTCATGGGTGAGTACAGGAAGGAGCTGAGCACGCATGTGTGGCCCATGTGTTGAGGATCAGCGTAGTGGAGGTGTTCTTGCCTACCTCATGGGGTTCAGACCCAGGGCCCGGAGATTAATGATGAGCTTGGAGGGTACTATGGTGTTGAAGGCTGAGCTGTAGTCAATGAACAACATTCTTACATAGGTATTCCTCTTGTCCAGATGGGTTAGGGCAGTGTGCAGTGCGATGGCGATCGCATCATCCGTGAATCTATTGGGGCGGTATGCAAATTGCAGTCCGTCTAGGGTGTCGGGTAAGRTGGAGGTGCTGTGATCTTTAACTAGCCTCTTGAAGCACTTCATGATGAAAGAAGTTAGTGCTACAGGGAGATAGTCATTTAGCTCAGTTACCTTCACTTTCTTGTGTACAGGAACAATGGTGGACATCGTGAAGCAAGTGGGGACAATAGACTGGGATAGGGAGAGATTGAATATGTCCATAAACACTCCAGCCAACTAGTCTGTGCATGCTCTGAGGGGGCGGCAGGTAGCTGACAAGGTAAAAATCTGTCGTTCTGCCCCTGAGAAAGGCAGTTAACCCACCGGGCACCGTGGATGTCGATTATGGCAGCCCCCCGCACCTCTCTGATTCAGAGGGGTTGGGTTAAATGCACAAGACACATTTCAGTTGAATGCATTGTCGTAAAACTGATTAGGTATCTTTCCCCCGTTAATACGCTTTAATGTCTTACTTACATGGGCCACGGAGAACGAGAGCTCATAGTCCACGGGAGCGGTGATGGCCTACATCAGCGGCACTATGTGTTTCCTCGAAGTGGGCAAAGAAGCTGTTTAGCTTGTACAGCAAGACGTCGGGTTCTGCGATGTGATTGTCTGGAGTCGTTGAATTGTGACTCCACTTTGACTCTGTACTGACATTTTGCCTGTTTGATTGCCGTACGAAGGGCATAACTGGACTGTTTGTACTCAAACAAATTCCCAGTCACCTTGTCTGTTTAAATGCAGTGGTTCACACTTTCAGTTTTGCATGAATGTTGCCRTCTATCCACGGTTTTTGGTTTGGATAGGTTTTAATACTCAGTGGGAACAACATCCCCTATACACTTCCTGATGAACTCAGTCACTGTGTCAGTGTATATGTCACCTCTGTTATTCTCAGAGGCAACCGGGAACATATCCCAGTCAGCGTGATCAAATAGTCTGAAGCATGGATTCCAATTGGTCAGACCAGCGTTGAACAGTCCTTACCACGGGTACATCTTGTTTGAGTTTTTGCCTAGGAAGGGAGGAGAAGGATGGAAGCGTGATCTGATTTTCCAAAGGGAGGGTGGGGTAGGACCTTGTAGCCATACTGGAAGGGAGAGTAGCAATAAATGGAGAGTTCTTGATTTATTTAAGTCMCCAGCTACAATAGATACAGCCTCAGGATATGCGGTTTCCAGTTTGCACAAAGTCCAGTGTTGTTCCTTGAGAGCCGTTGTGGTATCTGCTTGAGGGGGAATATATGAGGCTGTGACAATGATCGAAGATAATTACCTCGGGAGGAAATGCGGTCTGCATTTGATTGTAATGGTCAGGTGAACAAAAAGATTTGAGTTCCTGTACGTTAATCATGAAAACTTACACCTCTGCCTTTCTTTTTCCCGGAGGATACTTTATTCCTGTCTGCGCAATGTACTGAGAACCCAGCTGGCTGTATGGATAGGAACAGTACAGCTGAAGAGAGCCTTGATGTCCTACACAGTTTTTGTGTAATTTTATGATTTCATGTCTATTTGACTGTTTAATGATGAGTAAAACTGGAAAAAAATTCTCTGCAACGTTTTCAAGTAGGATTCCTTTCCAAATAGCCTATATTTTCGTATTGCATAACTTGCTAACTTCATATGTTTTATTAGTTCCAATATACCTCCAGTGTTGTTGAATGGTTGCTTGGACAGTTGCTGAGGCTGTGTTTTTTGTCTGTTATCATTGAAAACACTTTATTTCAGATGCAGCAGTCTTAGCTACTTAGCCAGCTAGCATTGCTAGCGTTAGCACCATAGATACAGGCAGAGAGACTAGGATTCTGTAATGATTTGCCTGTACATTTCATAATAMATGTTTTGTTCTTCTAACAGGCCTACATATTGTTTGAACTGTTGTTTAAGATGCTAACATGAAACTTGGCTATTATTGTTGCAAGCACTATTATTTTGGATGTAGCAATCAGGCTAGCTAGCAAGCTAACTAGATACAGTAACTCTGTGTTATAGCATTTCTAGTTAGCGCAGTTGATTGGTGACAAACATATATGAACATATAKTCAGCATGACACTCATGCAAGCATTATAATATATTTACAATCCAAAATTTATGTGAAATGGATTTATAACTTACGACACAAGCAATATATTTAGGCTAAGATTAATCTGGGCTTGATAGCCAGCTAGCTAAACTAACTGAGAAATGCACCATGGAATTTGTAATATGCTGTAGACGAGGGYAATACAGAAGCTTCCAAATGCCAAAATACGAGGAATCGTGCAGTATGATTAACAAAAACGATAAAACTTCAAAATGTTTTTCAAATCGTACAGCAAGAGTGCTCCCTGTTGAACTGTCTGAAGCTGTGCAGTAGAGAGGAGAAGCTAGATAATCCCGACAAGGAGTTCTGCAGTCACTGCAAAGCTCGCAGAGACTCCATGAGGAAATTGGAGATCTGAAAAATTCCACCGATAGAATTATCCTACATTGGCGGACAAGGGTAAAAGCTCCAGACCAATGTTGGCTTTCCTCAGGAGAACCCGGACCTGACCCAGTATATCATCGGCCCAAAACAGAGGCTCAAGATGTACAACCTCTAATCACAATGAGGGTCTGGATGGTGGTCACGACATAGGAACGACATAAGAACGCCATCAAACAGGGCTGGTACAAGTTTGGCAAAAAGGAGGTGTCAGACATCTCCACCTCCTCAGTCAAGTCCTCTTGTCACGATCGTTATAATGAGTGGACCAAAGCGCAGAGTGATCTGGGTTCCACATCTTTTTATTTCTAGGTGAAATTCACAGCAAAACAAAACAATAAATCGCAAAACGAAAACGTGACGCTACTATAGTGCTCGCAGGCAACTATACATAGTCAAGATCCCACAAAGTACCATGGGGAAATGGCTGCCTAAATATGATCCCCAATCAGAGACAACGATAAACAGCTGCCTCTGATTGGGAACCATACCAGGCCAACATAGATGTATAAATCACCTAGATAACCCACCCTAGTCACACCCCGACCTAACCAACATAGAGAATATAAAGCTCTCTATGGTCAGGTCGTGACACCTCTGCCGCCTGCATCTTATTCTACTCCTCTCTGTGAGGGGTGGCAGGACTCAAGGGGGAGTTATATGTGTGTGTGTGAGCTTTCCCAAAATATATTTGTCTACAGATTTGTATTTTAGATTTGTTTGAAATGTCTACAGCCTATAAATTATCCATGAGGTGCAAGCTCTTATTTAACCTAATTTCCCTTTTTCATTCTGTTTCATTAAGTCAGATACAAATTAAGCTAGTATAAAGAACATGATTTAACCACTTAAATGTGTTGCCATCCTAGATTTTATTAGTGCTACCCTGAAACCCCAGTGACCTCAACTGTTTCCATGTACAGTACCAGTCAAAAGTTTGGACACACCTACTCATTCAAGGGTTTTTCTTTATTTTTACTATCTTCTACTTTGTAGAATAATAGTGAAGACATCAAAACTATGAAATAACACATATGGAATCATGTTARAACCAAAAAAGTGCTAAAAAAATCAAAATATATTTTATATTTGAGATTCTTCAAAGTAGCCACCCTTTGCCTTGATGACAACTTTGCACACTCTTGGCATTCTCTCAACCCGCTTCATGAGGTAGTCACCTGGAATAAATTTCAATTAACAGGTGTGCCTTGTTAAAAGTTAATTTGTGGAATTTCTTTCCTTCTTAATGCGTTTGAGCCAATCATTTGTGTTGTGACAATGTAGGGGTGGTGAACAGAAGATCCAAGTCCATATTATGGCAAGAACAGCTCAAATAAGCAAAGAGAAACAATAGTCCATCATTAAATCAAATCAAATCAAATTATATTTGTCACATGCGCCAAATATAACAGGTTAAATGCTTACTTACAAGCCAACAATGCAGTTTTAAGAAAAATACAAAAAAAGTACCACACAATTAAAGAGCAGCAGTAAAATAACAATAACGAGGCTATATACAGGGGGTACCGGTACAGAGTCAATGTGCKGGGTTTATTATTCAGCGAGTCTTATGGCTTGAGGGTAGAAGCTGTTTAGAAGCCTCTTGGACCTAGACTTGTCGCGCCGGTACCGCTTACCGTGCGGAAGCAGAGAGAACAGTCTATGACTAGGGTGGCCGGAGTCTTTGACAATTTTTAGGGCCTTCCTCTGACACCGCCTGGTATAGAGGTCCTGGATGGCAGGAAGCTTGGCCCCAATGATGTACTGGGCCGTACACACTATCCTCTGTAGGGCTTTGCGGTCAGAGGCCGAGCAGTTGCCATACCAGGCAGTGATGCAACCAGTAAGGATGCTCTCGATGGTGCAGCTGAACCTTTTGAGGATCTGAGGACCCATGCCAAATCTTTTCAGTCTCCTGAGGGGGAATAGGTTTTGCCGTGCACTCTTCACGACTGTCTTGGTGTGCTTGGACCTTGTTAGCTTGTTGGTGATGTGGACACCAAGGAACTTGAAGCTCTTGACCTGCTCCACTACAGCCCCATCGATGAGAATGGGGGAGTGCCCGGGTCCTACTTTTCCTGTAATCCACAATCATCTCCTTTGTCTTGATCACATTGAGGGAGAGGTTGTTGTCCAGGCACCACACGGCCACTCTGACCTCCTCCCTGTAGGCTGTCTCATCGTTGTCGGTATTCAGGCCTACCACTGTTGTGTCATCGGCAAACTTAATGATGGTGTTGGAGTTGTGCCTGGCCATGCAGTCATGAGTGAACAGGGAGTACAGGAGGGGACTGAGCATGCACGCCTGAGGGGCCCCTGTGTTGAGGATCAGCGTGGCTGATGTGTTGTTACCCACCCTTACCACCTGGGGGCGGCCTGTCAGGAAGTCCAGGATCCAGTTGCAGAGGGAGGTGTTTAGTCTCAGGGTCCTTAGCTTAGTGATGAGCTTTGAGGGCACTATGGTGTTGGARGCCGAGATGTAGTCAATGAGTAGCATTCTCACATAGGTGTTCCTTTTGTCCAGGTGTGAAATGGCAGTGTGGAGTGCAATAGAGATTGCATCATCTGTGGATCTGTTGGGGCGGTATGCAAATTGGAGTGACCAGCCTTTCAAAGCACTTCATGGCTACAGACATGAGTGCTACGGGTCAGTAGTCATTTAGGCAGGTTACCTTAGTGTTCTTGGGCACAGGGACTATGGTGGTCTGCTTGAAACATGTTGGTATTACAGACTCAGACAGGGAGAGTTGAAAATGTCAATGAAGACACTTGCCAGTTGGCCAGCGCATGCTTGGAGTACACGTTCTGGTAATCCGTCTGGCCCTGCGGCCTTGTGAATGTTGACGTGTTTAAAGATGTTACTCACATCGGCGAGCATAGAAGTAATTTAGCTCGTCTAGTAGGCTCGTGTCACTGAGCAGCTCGCGGCTGTGCTTCCCTTTGCAGTCTGTAATAGTTTGCAAGCCCTACCACATCCATCGAGCATTGGAGCCGGTGTAGTGCAATTCRATTGTAGTCCTGTATTGACGCTTTGCCTGTTTGATGGTTCGTCGGAGGGCATAGCGGGATTTATTACAAGCTTCCGGGTTAGAGTCCCGCTTCTTGAATGCTGCAACTCTACCCTTAAGCTCAGTGGGGATGTTGCCTGTAATCCACGGCTTCTGGTTGGGGTATGTACATACAGTCACTGTGAGGATGACGTCATCGATGCACTTATTGATGAAGCCAGTGACTGATGTGGTRTACTCCTCAATGCCATCGGAAGAATCCCGGAACATATTCCAGTCTGTGATAGCAAAACAGTCCTGCAGTTTAGCATCTGCTTCATCTGACAACTTTTTTATTGACCGAGTCACTGGCATTTCCTGCCCTAGTTTTTGCGTGTAAGCAGGAATCAGGAGAATAAAATTATAGTCAGATTTGCTAAATGGAGGACAAGGGAGAGCTTTGTACGCATCTCTGTGTGTGGAGTGAARGGGGTCTAGAGTTTTTTCCCCTCTGGATGATCGTTTCTCTCTTTGCTTATGGCCGTATACAGCTCATTMATTGAGTGCGGTCTTAGTGCCAGCATTGGTTGGTGGTGGTAAATAGACARCTATGAAGAATATAGATGAAAACTCTCTAGGTAGATAGTGTGTTCTACAGCTTATCATGAGATATTCTACCTCAGGCGAGACTTCCTTAGACATCGTGCACCAGCTGTTGTTTACAAATATACATAGACCGCCACCCCTTGTCTTACCAGAGGCTGCTGTTCTATCCTACTGATACAGTGTATAACAGCTGGATGTTATTCATGTCGTCGTTCAGGCACGACTCGGTGAAACATAAGATATTACAGTTTTTAATGTCCCGTTGGTAGAATATACGTGCTTGTAGTTCGACCACTTTACTATCCAGCGATTGTACRTTGGCCAATAGTACCGATGGCAAAGGCAGATTAGCCACTCGTTGCCATATCCTTACAAGGCACCCCGATCTCCTTCCATCATACCTCTGTCTCTTTCTCCTGCAAATGAAGGATGAGGGCCTTGTCGGGTGTCTGGAGTAAATCCCTCTCGTCCGACTCATTAAAGAAAAATGATTTGTCCAGTTCAAGTTGAGTAWTCGCTGTTCTGATGTCCAGAAGCTATTTCTGGTCATAAGAGACGGTAGCAGCAACATTATGTACAAAATAAGTTACAAACAATGCGAAAAACCAAACTAAATAGCGCGGTTGGTTAAAAGCCCATAAAACGGCAGCCATCCCCTCCGGCGCCATCTTCATTACTTTAAGACGTGAAGGTCAGTCAATACGGAACATTTAAAGAAGCCATCAAGCACTATGATGAGACTGGCGCTAGTGAGGACCGCCACAGGAAAGGAAGACCCAGAGTTACCTCTGCTGCAGAGGATAAAGTCATTATAGTTACCAGCCTCAGAAATTGCAGCCCAAATAAATGCTTCACAGAGTTTAATAAGTAACAGACACATCTCAACATCAACTGTTCAGAGGAGACTACGTGAATCAGACCTTCATGTGCAAATTGCTGCAAAGAAACCACTACCAAAGGACACCAATAAGAAGAAGAGACTTGCTTGGGCCAAGAAACACAAGCAATGGACATTAGACCGGTAGAAATCTGTCCTCTGGTCTGATGATTCCAAATTTGAGATTTTTGGTTCCAACCGCTGTGTCTTTGTGAGGCGCAGAGTAGGTGAACGGATTAATACAAACTTTGAGAAATAACGAGGAGSMACCACAATGTGTTTTGTGCGGGGAAGTGCTTAGTAATGAGTCTCTCAAATCGGAACAAATTAAAATGGCATGTCCTGACCAAACATCCACAGCATGATGGTAAACCCAGGAAGTTCTTTCAGAACAGGGCAGAATGCTTCAGGAAACAGTGCTTCGACAGTGGAAGAGTAAGTCAGCTAGCAAGGCATTGTTGTCATTTTATAACAGGTGATGATAAGCAGAAATAAGGGAGTACTATTCAATTCAAGGGGATTTATTGGCATGGGAAACATATGTTTACATTGCCAAAGCAAGTGAAATAGATAATAAACATAACTGAAATAAACAATAAAAAAGTAACARTAAACATTACACTCACAAAAGTTCCAAAAGAATAAAGACATTTGAAATGTCATGTTATGTCTATATACAGTGTTGTGCAAATAGTTAAACTACAAAAGGCAAAATAAATAAACATAAATATGGGTTGTTTTTACAATTGTGTTTGTTCTTCACTGGTTGCCCTTTTCTTGTGGCAACAGGCAACAAATATTGCTGCTGTAATTTCACAATGTGGTATTTGACCAAATAGATATGGGAGTTGATAAAAATTCGTTTTTTTTCTTCAAATTCTTTGTGGATCTGTGTAATCTGAGGGAAATATGTGTCTCTAATATGGTCATACATCTGGCAGGAGGTTAGGAAGTGCAGCTCAGTTTCCACCTMATTTTGTGGGCAGTGTGCACATAGCCTGTCCTCTCTTGAGAGCCAGGTCTGCCTTCGGCGGCCTTTCTCAACAGCAAGGCTATGCTCACTGAGTCTGTACATAGTCAAAGCTTTCCTTCATTTTTAGTCAGTCACAGTGGTCAGTTATTCGGCCACTGTGAACTCTCTGTTTAAGGCCAAATACCATTCTAGTTTGCTCTGTTTTGTGTTAATTCTTACTATCTCTTGTAGTAGTCGATGTGAGTTTCTCTTTCAAACAATCCCATTGTACACAGCTAATAGCCAGCTAGCTAACGTTAGCCAAAGCAAGCTAGCTAGCTACTGATAGTGCAACCATAAGTAACAGTACATATGAAGATGAAACATGATCAGGCCTACTGTGCATCTTGCTGTAGAAATTATTGTTGAACTGTTGCTGTTAAAATACAAGTAATATGTTTTATTCTGAACTGGAATAAACTGATTGAAGCGAGATGCTTTTTGAGGCAAACACACACACATCTACAGCAGAATCTGCCTGCCTGCCTGTGTCTTCTGCCTGTCTGAGAAAGCAGTAGATGTTCTGCTCCAGTTTGGCACCACATACCTATGTGAGTCAGGGTTCTCAACTCTGGCATACTTAAAAAATAAGTACAGAAACAAACTCAATGCTGAGCATGACTTCAGGGTTGCACTGTCAAAAACTGAGCCCAGAATAGACCTGCTTGTTGAAAACTTCAACCGGTCACACACCTCTCATTAGGACTGTGTGCATGTGTGTGTTTTCTGGTCTACGTCTGTGTTAGATGATCAATCAGTTAATTCCAGTTCAGAAGGAAAATTGTTTATTGTATTTTAACAGCAACAGTTCCAACCTAGACAGATATGTAAGAGKGTTTTTAATGGGGAAAAATAAATATGAATAGCTATTTATATAATTTAATTGTTATTTGTCTATATTGCATTTGTTTGAAGTATAAGGGCAATGAAATGTACCGCTTGGGTCCCCGGAAAACACAGAATTTCTCATTTGGGTACCAGGATGAAAAGGTTTAAGAACCCCTGGTCTACAATATAAAATATATTTTGATTTGTTTAGCACTTTTTTGGTTACCACATTATTCCATATGTGTTATTTCATAGTTTTGATGTCTTCASTATTATTCTACAATGTAGAAAATAGTAAAAATAAAGAAAAACCCTTGAATGAGTAGGTGTGTCCAAACTTTGACTGGTACTGTACATTAATCCTAATTCCAGTGTATACACAGGGATAACCCACTGGGCATTTCGAGGCCATTTCGATGTCTAGTTTTAATTTACATTTGGTTGAATTGTCAACTAACGTGAATTCAACAAACAATTGCACCATGTCAATGGATTTAGGTTAAAAGTTGGGAGAAAAAAAGACAGAATTCCCTTATGTTGATGTTTTGATAATCCAATCAGTTTTACATGTTGATTCAACATCATCACTTTGAAGAAAGAAAAAAAAGACTTACAAACAACTTTGATTCAACCAGTTTCTGCCCAGTGGGAAGGGTTGTCCTGGCACAATTTGGCCCTGCCATCCTTTTGGAACCACAGTGTCCAGAAAGGCCAGTTTACTCACTTTAATTGCAGAAGTCTTTCTGTGAAAACCCAGTAGGGTCAAAAGGACAACAGAGTCGCTTGATTTGAAGCTAAAAAAGTCACAGCTGCATTCAAAACCCCCACAAAGGATCAATTGGGCTGTGCTCTGTTGGAGAGCAAGTACCTACGTAGTGTTGCAAGGATGAGTTTGTGTCAGTTTTGCTTGAGGGTGCATGTGATTGGATGGGTGCCTTTAAGGAAAAATGGATGTGGCTGTGTTTGTTGTGAAGATATAAGTGAGAAGTGAAACTGATAATTCAACTCATGTGATTTCGATCACAAATTCCCTGTATCTTCTGTGCGCTAATGTCCTGATGCTTTCAAGCAAKTCTCTCCGACTACTTCAAGTGTTGTTTCTGTTCATGTGATGGTCACAGAGGACATGTGATCACTATACCCCTGAGCCACACACACAGTGCTTATTCCTTACTGCCCAGTGCAGTTAGAATAAAAGCAGGAGATTGTGTGTTCTGTAGGGAGATCAAATGTCCCCTTTCTGCTGACCCAGGGGTCGCACACRGATCTTTCATCAGTTCTTCATCCAGACGGCTTGTCATCTCCTTACATTAACTTTGGGGTTTCAGTTATCAATAGATATGATAGGGTCAATGCAAGATACGTGCTTTGTGGTCAAAATACTCATTAGGTTTACTAAGCAATGAGGGAATTTAATTCCATCTTTCACAGAACCAGGGCAACGTGACTAGTCAACCATTTCCATACATTTCAGGGACGAGTTGCAACCAATGGTATGTGTTACCTCCACTGTGTGAGGCCAGGATAAACATGCACACGTTGACCTCATTTAACACAGGGCAGCCTGCAGTCTCATTTCCTGTGACTATGCCCAAGCAAAGAACAAGGAGTCAGGAAAAGACACAACTTGACCCAGATATCTTTAATAAATGTATTCAAATGTTAGTCAGAATATGTAAGTAGGTTACMGTAACTCAAGGCAAATATCAAACAGGGCAAGGAATTTGTGCTACTTTCCAACATTATTCCAACCCATCCCAAACTTTGCTCAGGCAACTATAGTAGCTTTGTTCATGGGTCTGGACACATTGGTCTGCATTAGACATGGACTCTGTGAGGATATTGATGTAGCCATGTATCCATCAGCTGTGACCACTGTGAGAAGTACTGTATCTCCTCAATCTCTATTCCAAGATGATATGCTGTCTAGTTCTGGTAGACCACCCCATGTTATGTAAGGTCCTGGTGCATCACTACCTACTAAGTCCTGGACATGTGCACCTCTTTCTGAGTCATCTGGTCCAGAGGAATCGACTCCTCTGGTGTTTGGTCGGACGGGACCTCCGTATGTGTGTGGAGGTGACGAAGTCCTACTTCTTCATCATCTCCTGATGTACATGGTCCCGATATATCCCCTTCTTGGGAAGATGATATTGTTGCATCAAAGTCTTGTGCAAAGGTTCCAAGCATAGAGGCATCATTTCCTAGTTCATCACTCTCTGCTATGTGTGGTTCTGGTCCATCATTGCCTGGTGATTGTGGTCCGATTGTGTCTAGCATCTCACTCAGTAGCGAATGTGATCCTGGTGAATAACGTCCTGGTGTCTCTGGAAAATTATTTGCAAATTCATCCGGTCTTGGAGCATATGGTTGTATTATATCACCCTCTGGTGTGTGTGGTACAGATATGTACAATCCTTGGCTTGTGGTTATGTTTAGTGGCCTGTTTCATCCAGATGCTCATTTTGTTGGTGTATGTGGTCTATATTCAGCGATCTGTTTCATCCAGACCTTCTCCATTTTGTTGGTGTATGTGGTCTATGTTCAATGGATCCTGTTTCATCCAGACCTGCTCCATTTTGTTGGTGTATGTGGTCTATGTTCAGCGGATCCTGTTTCATCCAGACCTGCTCCATTTTGTTGGTGTATGTGGTCTCTGTTCAGTGGATCCTGTTTCATCCAGACCTGCTCCATGATGTTGACCTTTGTCTGGACCATGTGTCTGCTCTGGAAGCCTGAGAATATACAGGTGTAGGTTCCTGTGTGTTCCTGATTCTCTGGGTTGCGAAGAAGGAGGGATCCGTTGCCCATCAGAACCTGGTCCTGCTCCAGTCTAGCCCGGCCCTCCCAGAGGTTGGAAGTCCGTCTGGTTCTGCTGTCGTAGTTTAGGATGACTGTGGGCTCATTAGTCCTGGTGAAGGTCCATGTGAGGGAGAAGTTCTGGAGGTTCTGTGGAGCCATGCAAGGAATGGACAGCTCTCGACTCTCCAATCAATTCCTCTGCAAGTTTAAACATCACAAATCCTGTGTCAATGATACCTCTCCCCTTTGTCAACAACCTTCATGACCCCTAAAAAGCACAATATTTAACCATAAGTAYCACACTTTTATGAGGCACATATTTAACGTGCCTTTAAATGTCACTATATCTCTGGACAGGTTGAAGGTTTTCTCTAGAGACACTAAATAGACTGACCAATAATTCCTAGTTCCTGTTCCAAGGAGCATATCAAATACAAGCTTAGTCAGTTCTTGGTAAAATGCCTTTTCAGGCTAAMTCTAGGAGAGAACAACTTTCTCACTGTGAATTTTCGTGAGACTTGGTTTTATAAACACAACACTGCATTCCAAGGATGTTGATCCATACCTTGCTGCCTMATAGAGACTGTCCACACCTGGGCCTTGTCTGCAGAGATGACAGAGCAGAAGTAGATGTGGTCAGAGACATTACCCACGATCCTTACCGTGCTCTCCACTGTGTACAGACCTTTGTAGTCTGGGGTTTTGCTGGTGGAGTTCTGTGTTTCTGGGGCAGACACTGGGTCTGTTGTCCGTGCCACCTGAGGGACAGGATAGACGTTCTGAGATGAACAGGAGACGACCTCCCAAGTCATCTCTATTCTCACTGACTGGATGAGAGCTGCAAAATAGAAATAAACTGTTCTTGATAGTGTTGAATAAAGTATGAACCATGAAGTGTTGTTTTTTTACATTGATAACATTAGTTCACTAGCCCTCTAGAGTTTCCATGGCCAATCATGGCATATTATTGTATATCAGTAATGTTTTTTGTTTTATCGAGTGATGCTTGCATTGTTAGTCTGACAACTTCGGTTTTCATGGAAATATGACCCCGGCCCCTGTGGAAACATTGTGTGCCCTGTAAACTACTGCCGGCAGAGCCCAGTTAAGTGTTACAGTGGAAAAAGAGAGTGTTTTATTCCACTCTGCAGTCACGACCATGAGGGTAGACTAATTAATTATGGAACACTAACAAACACTGTCCCACAAAACTCTGTAATGTTCAATACTAGGCTCAAGCTTTTATTAAACTCTATAGACAATCACACTCCGCTTGGCTTTCCTAAAGAGGTTTGAGGAACAAATATTACAAAACAAATAAACAGACATATTTAACATAGGGATATTGAGACAGATGTAGACATAGCTAACAAAGCCTGCCCACTGTGAAATAACTGGTTGAATCAACGTTGCTTCCACGTCATTTCAACCCMAAAATTGTAATGTGATTTGAAAAAAGTAATCAACTTTTAACCTAAATCCAGTGACAAGGTGATATTTTTTGTTGATTTCACGTTGAAATTATGTTAGTTGTCAACTCAACCAAATGTAAATCAAAACTGTGCCTAGTGGGTGCCATCTTTTTAATGCTTTACACGTCTGGAGAGAATTTGAAATGTGGAATTATACTGATGTCAGAAAGAAGGTGGTAAACTGTCTATTGAGAAATGCTGCATGAAAGAGGAATAAACTAGGAGTAGTTATGGACAGGGATCTGCTGTTTGTACCTGTGGATGACTACAGCACCGGTGGGTTTAAAGCTACAGGGCAGCATGCAGTCCTCATGGAATAGACAGGTCACAAAGGCCTCTGAAAAGCAATGTTTGAAAATTAGAGCCTGCAATTGTCCAATCACTGTTGTGTACGTATCTGATCAAGGGGAATAAATGCCATCTACTGGCCTTTTTGGAAAACCACAGCATTTGTAATTTGTGTTTTAACTTGATAAACAGTGCATTCCCGAAAGTAATGAGACCCCTTGACTTTTTCCAAATGTTGTTACGTTACAGCCTTATTCTGAAATTGATTAAATAAATAAAAATCCTCAATAATCCACACAATACCACATAATGACAAAGCAAAAACAGGTTTTTAGACATTTTTGCAAATGTATTAAAAATAAAAATGTAAGTATTYAGACCCTTTGCTATGAAACTTGAAATTGAGCTCAGCCTGTTTCCATCTGTGGGAAATTAAATTGATTGGACATGATTTGGAAAGGCATACACCTGTCTATATATGGTCCCACAGTTGACAGTGCATGTCAAGGCAAAAACCAAGCAATGAGGTCAATGGAATTGTACGGAGAGCTCCAAGACAGGATTGTGTCGAGGCACAGAAGTGGTGAAGGGTAACAAAAAATGTCTGCAGCATTGAAGGTCCCCAAGAACACAGTGGCCTCCAACATTCTTAAATGGAAGAAGTTTGGAACCACCAAGACTCTTCCTAGAGCTGGCCACCTAACCAAACTCAGCAATCGGGGGAGAAAGGCCTTGGTCWGGGAGGTGACCAAGAACCCGATGGTCACTTTGACAGAGCTCATGAGTTCCTCTGTGGAAATGGGAGAAACTTCCAGAAGGACAACCATCTCTGCAGCACTCCACCAATCAGGCCTTTATGGTAGAGTGGCCAAGCGGAAACCACTTCTCAGTAAAAGGCACATGACAGCCTGCTTGGAGTTTTCCAAAAGGTACCTAAAGGACTCTCAGACCATGAGAAACAAGATTCTCTGGTCTGATGAAACCAAGATTGAACTGCGAAGTGTCACATCTGGAGGAACCCTGGCACCATCCCTACTGTGAAGCATGGTGGTGGCACCATCCCTACTGTGAAGCATGGTGGTGGCAGCATCATGCTGTGGGGATGTTTTTCAGCGGCAGGGAGTCAGGATCGAGGGAAAGATGAACGGAGGAAATTACAGAGAGATCTTTGATGAAAACCTGCTCCAGAGTGCTCAGGACCTCAGACTGAGGGCGAAGGTTCACCTTCCAACAGGACAATGACCCAAAGCAAACAGCCAAGAAAATGCAGGAGTGGCTTCGGGACAAGTCTCTGAATGTCATTGAGTGGCCCAGCCAGAGCCCAGACTTGAACACAATCAAACATCTCTGGAGAGACCTGTAAATAGCTGTGCAGTGACGCTCCTAAGCCAACCTGACAAAGCTTGAGAGGATCTGCAGAGAAAATGGGAGAAACTCCCCAAATACAAGTGTGCCAAGCTTGCAGCATCATATCCAAGACTCAAGGCTGTAATCGCAGCCAAAGGTGCTTCAACCAAGTACTGAGTAAAGGGTCTGAATACTTACAGCACCAGTCAAAAGTTTGGACACACCTACTCATTCAAKGGTTTTTCTTTATTTTTACTATTTCTACATTGTAAAATAATAGGAAGACATCAAAACTATGAAATAACACATATGGAATCATGTAGTAGCCAAAMAAGTGTTATACAAATCAAAATATGTTTTAGATTTGAGATTTTTCAATGTAGCCACCCTTTGACTTGATGACAGCTTTGCACACTCTTGGCATTCTCTCAACCAGCTTCATGAGGAATGCTTTTCCAACAGCCTTGAAGGAGTTCCCA
>NC_036863.1:39533513-39538122 GCF_002910315.2 Salvelinus sp. IW2-2015 | reverse complement strand
ACACCTGTTAATTGGAATGCATTCCAGGTGACTGCCTCATGAAGCTGGTTGCGAGAATGTCAAGAGTGTGCAAAGCTGTCATCAAGGCAAAGGGTGGCTACTTTGAAGAATCTGAAATATAAAATATATTTTGATTTGTTTAACACATTTTTGGTTACTAAATGATTACTTATGATTCCATATGTGTTATTTCATAGTTTTGATGTCTTCACTATTATTCTACAATGTCGAAAATAGTAAAAATAAAGAAAAACCCTTGAATGAGTAGGTGTGTCCAAACTTTTGACTGGTACTGTATGTAAATCTAATATTGCAGTTTTTTTTATTTGTAATGCATTTGCAAAATGTCTAAAAACCTTTTTTTGCTTTGTCATTATGTGGTATTGTGTGTAGACTGAAGACGTAAAAAAACAAAACAAAAAAAAAATATATATGTAAAAAATGTCGATCATGTTATTGAGACTATGTACATATACAATCAAATGTAAAATATAAGTACGGGCCAACATATTGGCATTGAAATTTAATCTGCTAATGTTCAATAAAACGGTTCATTAAAGTTATTCATGAATAAATGCAGTTCCTTTCCTGCCATTACCTGAGACATTATTCCCAAAGAAATGTCTCTCTTATCTTTGCTTTGGAAAGTTTCACTGCAGTTCTATCTACTGTACACTATGTACTGGCCACTAAATTAAGACATCAATACACAGATACTTGTACATAAATTATTTCATGGGCATTCAAACTTTTTCCTAATAGAGATGTCACCTATAATTACCCAATAGAATTCAATTAATCATGATTTGAACTGCTATTATAGCATTTTGTGTCGATATGGATCATTCAAATGTTCTAAGTCAAGAGATTCACAGAGCCCCAGTAACAATGCTTACTTATTTTATTTTATTTAACCTTTATTTAACTAGGCAAGTCAGTTAAAGAACAAATCCTTATTTAATCAAGTCAACCATCTACTGGCAATTCATTTACCATCCTTGTCATATGAAGAGAAATTATAGATAAAACGTATCGGTGCTCATCGGCCTTTGACATAAACATTACACAACAAGTTGGAAATCACAAATTCAACAACGAGTGGTTTGGAAGGAATCAGGCTAACTGCAAGCATTGCAAAGCAATCACTAGCCTGCTACAGTTTTCGTTGGAGAGGGTGTGTGGTCCAAGTCTGGGTTTAAGAGTCTTTTTTACAAGCTTAAAGGATAAACATTCACATGCAAATACCATGGGCCAGAAAATTTTGAATACATTGGCCATGCTGTCAATCCAGCATGACTTCTGCTACGTTCAAAACAACTGGAAACTCCAAAATGGGAAATCTCAGACTTCAGTGAGGTCAAGACAACTGGTCATCTATCGGGCCTCTTTCTAGAGCTCCGACCTGAAGATCACCCTAATAATTTGGTCCCTTTCTCCCTCATAACTTAGCCTACTGTTCTGACTTGGAGGTGCACATGCAGTTTATAGCCTGTTTTAGAGAAGTGTCATCATTGAATATTGTAAGAGCTTTCATTGTCTGCTTATATGCCCCCTTTATTTATCCCACGGTTCTGACTTGGTGTACAGGGAGAATACTATAAGAATGGCGCATGTTCTGAATTTTTGCCCTCCCAGAAGTTAGAGGTCAGTCTGGTTCTGCTGTCGTAGGTTTATTGGTTCTGGTGAAGGTCCACGTGAGGGAGAAGTTCTGGAGGTTATGTGGAGCAATGCAGGGGATTGACAGCACTCAGCCTGCCACTCCAACACATTCCTCTGAAATAGAGACACATTCACCCAAAGTGTCACAGGCTGGTTTTGTCCAACTTTTGGAGCCTTAATATTGTTATGGTGGATAAATGGGTGAAGGATCAGAATACCTGTCTGTTTTATGGAGGTGCTCCACACCTGGGCCTTGTCTGCAGAGATGACCAAACAGAAGTAGGGGTAGTTAGAGACATTACCCAGGATCCTCACTCTGCTCTCCAATGTGTACAGACCTTTGGTGTCGGGGGTTTTGATGGTGGAGTTCTGTAGTGTTTTTGGGACAGATCGTGGTTCTGTGGTCCATGCCACCTGAGAGGCAGGATAGATGTTCTGAGATTAAGAAAAAAGTGTTCTCTGTTGAATAAAAAAAAAAAAAACGTTTTTATAAGCATGATAAAACAAAGCACTGCTTACTTCAGACATGTTTCACACAGTAACAGCAGCAACTAACCTTCCACCTTAATAACATCCACAAAGGTTTCCTGGGTCATGTCAGGATGAGCCTGCAGGAGGGGTACCACATGAGGGAGGAGGATGTCTTCCTTGTAATGCACAGCGTTGAGATTGCCTGCAATGACCACAAGCTCAGTCCGATGATGCTGTGACACCGCCCCAGACCATGATGACCCTCCACCTCCAAATCGATCCCGCTCCAGAGTATATACAGGCCTAGTGGGATGCTCATCTCTCGACGTAAACGCAAATCCGACCATCACCTGGTGAGACAAAACCGACTCGTCAGTGAAGAGCACTTTTTGCAGTCCTGTTGTCAGCGATGGTGGTTTGTGCCCATAGGTGACGTTGTGCCGGTGATGTCTGGTGAGGATTGCCTCCTTCAGATCTGCCTAACAGGCCTACAAGCCTTCAGTCCAGCCTCTCTCAGCCTATTGCGGACGGTCTGAGCACTGATGGAGGATTGTGCATTCCTGGTGTAACTCGGGCAGTTGTTGTTGCATCCTGTACCTGTCCGCAGTGTGTGATTTGGATGTACCGATCCTGTGCAGGTGTTGTTACACGTGGTCTGCCACTGCGAGGACGATCAATGTCCTCTGTCTCCTGTAGTGCTTCTTAGGCGTCTCACAGTACGGACATTGTAATTTATTGCCCTGGCCACATTTGCAGCCTCATGCCTCCTTGCAGCATCGCCTAAGGCACTTCACACAGATGAGCGCGACTGGGCATCTTTCTTTTGGTGTTTTCAGAGTCCGTAGAAAGGCATCTTTAGTGTCTAAGTTTTCATAACTGTGACTAATGTGCTACGTCGTTAGCTTTGTGTCTCTAAGGACCGTTCCACAGGTGCATGTTCATCCATTGTTTATGTTCATTGAACAACAGCTGGGAACACGTGTTTAAACCCTTTACAATGAAGATTTGTGAAGTTATTTGGATTTTTAAGAATTATCTTTGAAAGACAGCGTCCTGAAAAGGGACATTTATTTTTTGAGTACCCCGCAAAACACCAGTCTCAATGTCAACAGTGAAGAGGCGACTCGGGATGCTGGCTTCTAGGCAGAGTTGCAAAGAAAAAGACATATCTCAGACTGCCAATAAAATAAAAAGATTAAGATGGTCTGTCAGAATATACTACGAAAGTGCACTCCCCTTCCCGTTTCGGTGCGCCGTGCCGGTCGTCGTCGGTCTACTAGCTTGCCACCGATCCTTTTTCCTTTATCGTTTAGTCTCTCTAATTGTTTCACCTGTTTCTTGTTGGGGTTTTGGAGGTGGTGTACTTTAGGTAGTTTCGCCCGCTAGTGTTTGTAGCGGGCTTATGTGTGTTCATGTTAGCGTAGGAGTGGGATTATTGATTTGGCGTTTTCGCTGTCCAGTTAAATTTAAACACGTGGGTCTGTGGTTGGTTGTGTTTTAGCGCCTGCTGTTTGGCGTTCACCCCTTTTGTACTGTTCCTGGTTTTCACTGCGGACATTTAGCGTTTGTTCCGTAAAACTTTTGCTCTCTCTGCGCGCTGACGACTCTACAGCCATCATTCACTGACGTTACTATGCGGCAAAGAAACACAGCACTGAACAGACTAAATCTAAAATTTGAGTGTTCGGTATCACAACGAAGAACATTCGTGGAGACGCATGAAAAATTAACGATGCTGGAGGCAGTTCAAGACTGGTTGGACGGCAATGTGCTGTGGTCTGGGGTTGCTTGGTGGTGGTAAAGTTGGACATTTGGACAGCGGAAAAGGGATCCTGATGAGAAGAAGGCTATCACCCCATTTAGCAAAACCCATTCGCATGTACCCTGTGGACGGCCTTATTGAAGCCAACATTTCTTCCTACAAACAGGACACAACCCTAAAGCACAGCCTCAAACTATGCAAAATCATTTAGGAAGGAAGCAGTCACTGTCTATTATCTGTCTATAATGGAGGCCAGCACACGTCACATGATCTGTGCTTGGGGGGGGGGGGGGGGGGTGGGGGGGGGGGGGGGGGGGGGGGGGGTGGAGGGGGTTTTGATTTACAACAGCCGTATTGGTGTTGTGGGAGCAGCTTGACCGTTGATACACTAAGAAGTGCCATCAAGCCAATCCAATTGTGGGAGGTGCTTCAGGAAGCATGGGGTGAAACTCTTCATATTACCGTCAACAAATTGACAACTAGAATGGGCTGTAATTGTTGGAAATGGAGGATTCTTTGACAAATAAATATTTGAAGGACACAATTTTATTTCAATTAAAAATCATTATTTTATAACCTTGTCAACGTCTTGACTATTTTCCTATTAATTTTGCAAATCATTTCATGTATGTTTTCATGGAAACAAGGACATTTTAAGTGAACCAAACGTTTGAACGGTGGTGTTATATGTGTTACACAGTAATTATCGGGTACCAG
>NC_036863.1:39483520-39532862 GCF_002910315.2 Salvelinus sp. IW2-2015 | reverse complement strand
CAAAGTTTGGGGTCACTTAGAAATGTCCTTGTTTTTGAAAAGAAAAGCCCATGTCAAAATCAAAAGTAACAGTCAGTATCTGGTGTTGGCCACCAGCTGCATTAAATACTGCAGTCCATTTCCTTCCTCATGGACTGCACCAGATTGTCAGTTCTTGCTGTGAGACGTTACCCCACTCTTCCACCAAGCACACTGCAAGTTCCTGGGACATTTCTGGGGAATGGCCCTAGCCTTCACCCTCCGATCCAACAGGTCCAGCCGTGCACAATGGGATTGAGGTCCGGGCTCTTCGCTGGCCATGGCAGAACAACTGACATTCCTGTCTTGCAGGAAATCACGCACAGAACGAGCAGTATAGCTGGTAGCATTGTTCATGCTGAGAGGTCATGTCAGGATGAGCCTGCAGGAGGGGTACCACATGAGGGAGGAGGATGTCTTCCTTGTAATGCACAGCGTTGAGATTGCCTGCAATGACCACAAGCTCAGTCCGATGATGCTGTGACACACCGCCCCAGACCATGATGACCCTCCACCTCCAAATCGATCCCGCTCCAGAGTATATACAGGCCTGCTGGGACGCTTCATTCCTTCGGACGAATTAAACGCAGAAGCTAACCTGGACCATTTCACCTCTGGTCGTCATGAACGGTAGTGTATATACCCTCATCTGAAACATCTACCCTCCTGAGTAGGACTGATTTATTTCTATGAAAAGGCTGGTCTATAAACAAAGATGTCTTTCCACTGAAATGTTCAGTCTGAAATTGTAACTAGTCAATGTCATCGTAGTAGCTATGGACAGGTGTTTGCTGTCTGTACCAATGAATCTCCTTGTCTTCATTTCGTTTGAAGCTACGTGGCAGCACACAGTCCTCAGAGTAGAGACAGGTCACCAGAGAGACAAGACATGGACTTTTTTTTATTTTTTTATATATAATGCCTACGTATTCTTAAATAGAAGTTTAGATTCCAGAGGMTAATGTTATATAATTGCAATCAAATATTTCTGATAATCAACATTTGTAGTATTCTTACCTGTAGTGACATTTTCAGCCAGTTGCCGGGTAAATAACAAGATTACCCTGTTATTCCTTTGTTTCCTTTACAAGTATACTTCTACTCACACATCTAGGTGTACACTCTCAGAAAAAAARGTGCTATCTAGAACCTAAAGGGGTTCTTCGGCTGTTCCCATAGAAGAACCCTTTGAATAACTATTTTTGCCTCCAGGTAGAACCCTTTTGGTTCCAGGTTAGAACCCTTTTGGTTCCATGYAGAACAATTTCCACAGAGGGTTCTACATGGAACCCAAAAATAGGGTTCTACCAGGAACCAAAAAGTRTTCTCTTATGGGGACAGCTGAAGGACCCTTTTGGAACCGTTTTTTCTAAGAGGGAATAACTGTACAACATTTTCACAATCTTAAATATCAAAATATGCCTGCAACACGCATTTTGTCCGATATAGAATTCCAAAGTTGTTTGGTCATGTTGTTAAAACGAAAGCTCAAATTCGGGACGAAAATGTTACGCTCCATTACGAACAGCATGGCAATGTCTATTTCTGTCTCGGTAGCCTGCTGTAGCTAGTTAGATACCTTAGAAGGGTAAGGTATCTCAGAGTTGACAACTGTTCAGACACTCACAGATGACTGCTACAATGAACACGTCATTCAAAACTTTAATGTAAATTATGAAGACTGTACAGTTATCCAATTGTTTAGAACACAGATGTGCTCCACTGTAGAACAGTACTCTCCAATGATATCATTTCCCCCCTTGAGCAAAACATGTGGGTTGTTGTCCATGGGCATATTTTCTAACTATCAGTCAAGCTACAAATGCATGGTTGACTGATGATGTCAGGTCTGTGATYAGGAACAGTATGACTGTCATCTAGTACGTCTTGTCAGTCAGAGCTATGTATGGCCGTTGTTGTGTCCTGCTGTCAGCTGGCAGTTATCCATTGGCAAATCATCAGATGTTTTAACTGTGAGGGAGAGATGGAAAGGCCCATTAGTAAGGCAGGGCAATAGGTATTAGCCAATGAAGGAATAACTCTAAAGCCAGCAGTATTTCCTTTCAGTGTACTTCAACCAAACGTGAATAAATAAGAACTTTAGTATACAGATAAATTCATTCAAATGATAGAAAAGTTTATGTTTTATGAATGTTGTTAAGGCTAAAGGTATCTGGGCTGAAGGCTACACAAGTCGCTTTTGTTTTGGCCTTGCAGAATAGGATAAAATCAGATACACTACATGACCATATGTATGTGGACACCTGCTCATCGAACATTCCAAAATCATGGGCATTAATATGGAGTTGGTCCCCCATTTGCTGCCATAATAGCCTCCACTGTTCTGGGAAGGCTTTCCACTAGATGTTGGAACATTGCTCCGGGGACTTGCTTCCATTTAGCCACAAGAGCATTAGTGAGGTCAGGCGATTAGGCCTGACTCGGAGTCGGCTTTACAATTCATCCCAAATGTGTTCGATGGAGTTGAAGTCAGGGCTCTGTGCAGGCCAGTCAAGTTCTTCCACACCAATCTCGACAAACCATTTCTGTATGGACCTCGCTTAGTGCACGGGGGCATTGTCATGCTGAAACAGGAAAGGGCCTTCTCCAAACTGTTGCCACAAAGTTGGAAACACAAAATYGTCTAGCATGTCATTATATGCTGTAGCATCAATATTTCCCTTCACTGGAACTAAGGCCCGAACCATGAAAACAGCCCCTGCCCATTATTCCTCCTCCACCAAACTTTACAGTTGGCACTATGCATTGGTGCAGGTAGCATTCTCCTGGCATCTGCCAAACCAAGTTTCATCCGTCAGACTGCCAGATGGTGAAGCGTCTTTAATTACTCCAGAGAACACATTTCCACTGCTCCAGAGTCCAATGGCGGCAAGCTGTACACCACTCCTGACGAACAGTTATTTCCAGAGGCAGTTTGTTGCAACCGAGGAGAGACAATTTTTACGCACTACACACTTCCGCACTTGGCGGTCCCGTTCAGTGAGCTTGTGTGGCCTACCACTTCGCTGCTGAACCGTTGTTGCTCCTAGGCGTTTCCACTTCACAATAACAGCACTTACAGTTGACCGGGGCAGTTCTAGCAGGGCMRAAATTTGACAAACTGACTTGTTGGAAATGTGGCATCCTATTTAGGTCCCACGTTGAAAGTCACTGAGCTCTTAAGTACGGGCCATTCCACTGCCAATATTTGTCTATGGAGGTTTCATGGATTTGTGCTCGATTTTATAAACACCTGTCAGCAACGGTTGTGACTGAAATAGCCGAATCCACTCATTTGAAGGGGTGTCCACATACTTTTGTATATATAGTGTAAGATTGTTGGATTGGATTATAATAGGACAAAGGCCATATAATGATGAGTCCTGACAACTACTAAAATAGACCTTCACTTACTAGTTTCCATTGGCTGCATCTCTGTGTCCTCCAGAGTGGTCCTATCAGCCTTCCCTTGGTTGGCTAGGGAGTTCATAAATCATATGAGTCATCACTTCCTTCATTGCCATGTGAGTATGAGTACAGAATGCATGGTGTTCAGAAGTGATTCATTTACTCTCAGGTATTCCATCACATTAGTTATAGTAGAGTGAACAGTAGGATAGCAGACATCTCTTTGATACGCTGATATACTCCCACTGCAGGCCCGGGTCAAGACCTGTCTTTATACTTACCTCTTTGTTTTCTATACAGTAGTAGAGCTGTTGTTACTAGTGCAACCACTGCAACTACTACAGCAATAACCCACATCTTGGAGGGACTTTCCCATGTACGCCCAACCTGGTCTTCAGCATTTGGCATATTGTCTAGACGTTTGGACAATGTAAATGTGTGAAAAATTCAGCATTATGTAAAGATGTGAACACTTATCATCAATAACCGTGCATGCATAATAAGCACATAAGGTGTAAATAATTTAAAGGTATAACTTTTATGTACCTGTCAACGACCGCCGTGATGTTGACCTGATGGCGACCTGGGTTTGGACCATGTGTCTGCTCTGGAAGCCTGAGAATGTACAGGTGTAGGTTCCTGTGTGTTCCTGACTCTCTGGGTTGTGAAGAAGGAGGGATCCATCTCCCATCAGAACTCGGTCCTGCTCCAGTTCAACCCGGCCCTCCCAGAAGTTGGAGGTCCGTCTGGTTTGGCTGACATAGCTGAGGATGACCTTGGATTTATCATTGGTTCTAGTGAAGGTCCAGGTGAGGGAAAAGTTCTGGAAGTTCTGTGGAGCCATGCAAGGGATGGACAGCTCTCGCCCTGCCTCTCCAATCAACTCTGTTGATGAAATAAGTTTATGAATTGTGAGCCAGTGAAAGCATTTTATTTGTGGCTCAGTTGGTAGAGCATGGCGCTTTCAACGCCAGGTTTGTGGGTTTCGAATCCCACGGGGGACCAGTACAAAAATGAATGCACTAACTTATGTAAGCTGCTCACGATAAGAGTGTCTGCTAAATGTAAACGTAAAAGGTATATATCATTGTCCCTTAGCAGACTTCCCGCTGTAGTCACTCTCTTAAACACTAGAGGGCGTTGTTACCATAGAGATCCTATTAAATTACTAGAGGGGTTTTCATAAACCCTCAAGGTTCCAGAAAGGTGGGGAAATGGCAGCCATATTGGTCAGGGCAAAATACAAACCACTCTAATTGGAACGAATGGCAATAGAGGTATATAATCCAGATTTTACCCAAAACACACCTGCAGGAAAATAAAAGTAAGACATGGGATATATCAGAAATGGTGTAATAGAATTATTGTCAACATAAAATATTGTCAAATAATTGTAAATACAGTTTATACAGGTTTTACACCAATTTTCTGTATAAATAGCCTCTAAAATATACAGTACCAGTCAAAAGTTTGGACACACCTACTCATTCAAGGGTTTTTCTTTATTTTTTACTATTTTCTACATTGTAGAATAATAGTGAAGACATCAAAACTATTAAACAAATCAAAATATATTTTAGATTCTTCAAAGTAGCCACCCTTTGACTTGATGACAGCTTTGCACACTCTGGAATTCTCTCAACCAGCTTCATGAGGAATGCTTTTCCAACAGTCTTGAAGGAGTTCCCACATATGCTGAGCACTTGTTGGCTGCTTTTCCTACACTCTGCGGTCCATCTCATCCCAAACCATCTCAATTGGGTTGAGGTCGAGTGATTGCGGAGGCCAGGTCATCTGATGCAGCCCTTCATCACTCTCCTTGGTCAAATAGCCCTTACACAGCCTGGAGGTGTGTTTTGGGTCATTGTCCTGTTGAAAAACGAATTATATTCTTACTAAGCGCAAACCAGATGGGATGGCATATCGCTGCAGAATGCTGTGGTAGCCATGCTGGTTAAATAAATCACAGACAGTGTCACCAGCAAAGCACCCCACACCATCACACCTCCTCCTCCATGCTTCATGCTTGATGGTAGGAACTACACATGCGGAAATCATCCGTTCACCTACTCTGCGTCTCACAAAGACACGGCAGTTGGAATTAAAAAGCTCAAATTTGGACTCATCATACCAAAGGAAAATTTCCATCGGTCTAATGTCCATTGCTCGTGTTTCTTGGCCCAAGCAAGTCTCTTCTTCTTATTGGTGTCCTTTAGTAGTGGTTCCTTTGCAGGATTTCGACCATGAAGGCCTGATTCACACAGTCTCCTCTGAACAGTTGATGTTGAGATGTTGAGATATTTGAACTCTGTGAAGCATTTATGTGGGCTGCAATCTGAGGTGCAGTAAACTCGAATAAACTTATCCTCTGCAGCAGCGGTAACTCTGGGTCTTCCTTTTCTGTGGCGGTCCTCATGAGAGCCAGTTTCATCATAGTGCTTGATGGTTTTTGAGACTGCACTTGAAGAAACTTTAAAAGTTATTGACATTTTCCGGATTGACTGACCTTCATGTCTTAAAGTAATGATGGACTGTCATTTCTCTTTGCTTATTTGAGGTGTTCTTGCCATAATATGGACATGGTATTTTTACAAATAAGGCTATYTTCTGTATACCACCCCTACCTTGTCACAAAACAACTGATTGGCACACCTGTTAATTGAAATGCATTCCAGGTGACTACCTCATGAAGCTGGTTGAGAGAATGCCAAGAGYGTGCAAAGCTGTCATTGTCACACCCTGATCTGTTTCACCTGTCTTGTGCTTGCCTCCACCCCCTCCAGGTGTCACCCATTTCCCCCATTATCCCCTGTGCATTTATACCTGTGTTTTCTGTTTGTCTGTTGCCAGTTCATCTTGTCTCATCAAGCCTACCAGCATTTTTCCTGTACTCCTGTTTTTCTCTCTTGTCCTTGTTTTCTAGCTTTCCCAGTTTTGACCATTCTGCCTGCCCTGACCCCGAGCCTGCTGTTCTGTACCTTTCGGACTCTGCTCTGGATTACTTACCTCTGCCTGCCCTTGACCTGTCGTTTTCCTGCCACCTGTTTTTTTWATAAACTTTTGTTGCTTCAAACTGTCTGCATCTGGGTCTTCTCCTGAGGTCTGATTRTACGACCTGGCCATGACTGACCCAGTAGACTTGGACAAACTCCACAACACCATCTCCTCCCAAGGAGCCACCATTGGGAGACACRGGGAGTTACTCCGAGGTCTTATGGATGGATTCCAGACCTTGGCAGAACGCCATGACTGTGCCTTGAATACATTACTGGAGCAATTCCGCGGATTATCTGTGAGTCCACCGGCCACGACAGTAGCCTCCCAGCCCCCCAGTAACACCGCTGTCAGAAGTGCGTCTCTCCAGGCCACCCTGGCTTCCCGATAACTCCGATAACTCCGCTCCCGATAACTCCGCTCCACTCTAACTCTTACTCCCTCTGGAACACTTCGCTGGACGGTCAGGAACCTGTCGGGTGTTTCTCTCCCAGTGTTCCCTCATCTTTGAGCTCCTGCCCTCGTCCTTCCCCTCGGACCGCTAATGTCCATGAGGGCTCTTTCCTGGGCTACTGCGGTGTGGGAGCAACAATCTACCGAGTGTTTCAGCCTGGAGGAGTTYGTGGATGAGGTGAAAAAGGTTTTAAATTCTCCGTTGTCTGGGAGAGAGGCTGCCCAGAAGTTACTCCATCTTTGCCAAGACTCCCGCATTGTGGTGGACTATGCGGTTGATTTGGCTGCCGAGAGTGCCTGGAACTCGGAATCCCTGTTCGACACATTCCTTCATGGATTATCGGAGGACGTTAAGGATGAGCTTGCAGCCCGGGAACTGCCTACGGATCTCGATTCTCTCATTGCCTTGACTATCCGAATCGATGGGCGGCTACAGGAACATAGGCAGGAGAGGAGGTCTGATTCCGGTCCCAATCTCTCGCCCTAAGGATCCCACCTTGCCTCCRAGGAACTCCGGAAGATCCCGGCGTCTACGTCCCCGAGAGARTCCAAGCTTACCCGAGTTCCCCCGAGAGTCTCTGAGGTCTGCTGACTCCCCTTTTTCGTAGCCCAATGCAACTTGGCAGAGCTAGGCTGTCTCCAGCTGAACACTTATGCAGACTTAACACCCAGAGTTGTCTGTATTGCGGAACTGCCGGTCATTGTGTGTCAACCTGTCTTTTAAGAAGACCAGGCTCATCAGTAGGCACGAGTACTCTGGTGGGCCATACGGAGAGTTTTTCTTCTCCCCTTACTCGCACCCCTCTCCATGCCATCCTGCTGTGGGGCGACCAATCTAAATCTCCCTGGGTTCTCATTGACTCTGGGGCCGATGAGAGTTTCATGGACGCCACCCTGGTGTCTGAGCTGGGCATCCCCACTCAGCCCCTCTCCAGTCACGTGGATGTTAGAGCACTGGATGTGCGCTCTATAGGCAGGGTTACTGATAAGGGAATTATATGCTTAAAGGTACTGATTAAAGAACCCCACCCTGAAACGTAACTAATTAGTGATTATTAGTTTATGTAGCATGTATAATGAATAATTAAAGTATTAAACATAAGTCCAACAAGGTTCAGAAGAGACCTGTGAGGGAGAGAAATGTGTGTGTATGTGTGTGCCTAAGAAAATACCGAGAACATTTCAACTGTGTTTGACCYGAMCTGGCTAGAACTCTGAGAAACTTATGATAGGACAGGGAGTCCTCCTCAAGGTTCCTCTAATCTCGGGGGAGTGGAACTGTTGGCTGGGTAGTGATAAACAGTGGTGAGAACTCACCTACTGTTCGTGTGTATGTATGTGCGTAGGATATCTACTGTTTGTGTGGAGGTATGCGCGTGAGTAGGGAGCAAGTTATAAAATTGATGTTTTTGTATTATGGACTTCAGAACGTTCTCATKAATAAACTGTACGAACCTTTTGCATAAGCTGAGTCTTTGCCTAATTATTATTAAACCCAAGGTTTATCACGTCCTGACCATAGAGAGCACTTATTTTCTATGGTAGAGTAGGTCAGGGCGTGACTGGGGGTAAGTCTAGTTTATTATTTATATTTGGGGTTCTAGTTTTGTTTTTCTATGTTGGTGATTTTGTATGATTCCCAATTAGAGGCAGCTGGTAATCGTTGTCTCTAATTGGGGATMATATTTAAGTTGCATTTTYTCCACCTGTGTTTTATGGGATATTGTTTTGAGTTAGTGCATGTAGCACCTCTGTAGTCACAGTTCGTTGTTAGTTTATTATTTATTTGTTTTTGTCTTTGCTAAGTTTCACTTTATCATTAAATTATGTGGAACTCAACATCCGCTGCGCCTTGGTCCGATATTTATTCCAGCGAACGTGACAAGGTCTTACAAACCTCGGGGATTGGTCAAAGTTTATTGATTGTTAGCTATTATCATTGTGAATGAAAATTATCTTGACAGTTACCCACAATACTACTCCTATCCACCTGTGTGAGTCCGGGAACCACAGTGATCTATACAGTTTATGCTCATCAAGTCTGCTCAGGTTCCCTTGGTATTGGTGTTTTCTTGGCTCCAGTGCCACAATCCCCTTATCAACTGGACTGCTGGTACTATCATGGGCTGGAGCCYGTTCTGCCACGCCCATTGCCTGCCCCGGGACGTCTTCCTTTGGGCTCGGAAGAAGCCTCGGACCTCTCTGCCATTCCTGCGGAGTACCAGGATCTATGGGAGGTTTTCATCAAGGCCCGGGCCACTTCGCTTCCTCCGCATCGACCCTGTGACTGCGGGATTGACCTTCTCTCGGGCACTACCACCCCGGGGATGGCTGTATTCACTGTCGGGTCCTTGGCTGCAGGGGGTATCCGTCCTTCTGACTCCCCTGCCGGGGCAGGGTTCTTCTTTGTGGAGAAGAAGGACGAAACTCTGCGCCCGTACATCGACTACCGGGGCCTCAATGACATCACGGTTAAGAACCGCTACCCACTCATCACCTCGGTTTTGAGCCCCTCCAGGGGGCCACTATGTTCTCTAAGTTAGGGGAACGCCTACCACCTGGTACGGATACGGGAAGGTGACGAGTGGAAGACAGCTTTCAACACTGCTAGGGGACACTATAAATACCTGGTGATGCCATTCGGTTTGACCAATGCTCTTGCTGTGTTCCAGGCCCTGGTTAATGACGTTCTCCGGGATATGTTGAACCGGTTCACGTTCGTCTACCTCGATGACATCCTCGTCTTTTCCCGCTTAGCTCAAGAACACGTTCTCCACGTCCAACAAGTCCTCCAGCGTCTCCTGGAGAACCAGCTGTTTGTCAAATGCGAGTTCCATCGCTCCATCATCTCCTTCCTTGGATACATCATCACTGCTGGGAATGTGCAGATGGATCCGGGAAAGGTGAGAGCGGTAGTAGATTGCAATGTTTCTTAGGATTCGCCAATTCCTATCACCATTTTCTCCACCCTGGCCTCTCCCTTGTCAGCACTCGCATCTCCGAAGGTCCCGTTCATGTGGTCCCCAGCTGCTGACCGGGCATTCCTGGACCTTAAGCACCGCTTCACCACAGCTCCCATATTGATCCATCCGGACCCGTCCCGTCAATTCATGGTGGAGGTAGACGCTTCGGATGTTAGAGTGGGGGCTGTCCTGTCCCAGCGTTCTGCCCTGGAACTTAAGCTGCATCCCTGCGTCTTCTTCTCCTATTGCTTTAACGCCACAGAGAGGAATTATGATGTGGGGAATCGAGAACTACTCGCGGTGAAGATGGCTTTGTAGGAGTGGAGACAATGGTTAGATGGGGCGGAACTTCCATTCATAGTGTGGACGGATCATAAGAACCTGGAATATTTCCCCCAGCCAAGTATCACAACTCCAGGCAAGCTCAATGGGCCCTGTTGTTCACCCGGGTCAACTTCACCATCTCCTACCACCCGGGGTCTAAGAATGTTAAGCCAGACGCACTTTCACGCCGATATTTCCCCGCTTCTACACCCTCGGACCCCTAAATTGTTCTTCCTACCTCGTGCCTGGTGGCTACCCTCGTCTGGGGAATAGAGAACCAGGTCCGTGTGGCGCAGTGTTCCCAGCCGGACCCAAATGGGCTTATTCCTCCAGGCTTGCCTGCCACCCTGGCTCCCCTACTCGGCCACTGGGCTCTGTATCCCTGGCTCCCATCGGAGCCAGGGTGGCAGGTGGCCCACCATAGTTCCGGACATCTCCGGCATCTCCGACATCTCCGACATCTCCGTTCGTCGCTGCCTGCACTGTCTGTGCTCAGAACAAGACTCCTCGGTAAGCCCCGGCTGGCCTACTTCAACCTCTTCCTGTCCTTCACCATCCCTGGTCACATATATCCCTGGTCACATATATCCCTGGACTTCGTCACTGGTCCCACTCCGTCTGATGGCAACACCACTATCCTCAAGGTGGTGGGCAGGTTTTCCAAAGCTGCCCATTTCATTCCACTCCCCAAGCTTCCCCGGCCAAGGAGACGGCCCAGCTCATGGTGCAGCACGTCTTCCGGATCCATGGACTTCCAGTGGACATGGTTTCCGACCGTGGTCGTCAATTCTCGTCCCGGTTCTGGAAGGCGTTCTGCACACTCATTGGGTTATCGGCCAGCCTGTCCTCCRGTTTTCATCCCCAATCCAACGGCCAGTTGGAGCGTGCCAATCAGGACCTGGATACAACTCTTCGGTGACTCGTCTCGGCCAACCCCACCACCTGGAGCCAGCAACTTGTGTGGCTGGAGTACGCCCGGAACACCCTTCCCTGCTCGCCACTGGGCTCTCGCCCTTCGAGTGCTCCATGGGTTATCAACCCACGCTCTTCCCTGAGCAAGAGGAAGAGGTCATCATACCCTCTGCCCAGATGTTCGTCCGTACCTGGAAGAGAGCTCGGGTCTGCTCTTCTCAAGACTACCTCCAGGTACCRTCGACAGGCAGACTGCCACCGGACCCCGGCTCCCCGCTATCTTCTTGGGCAGAGGRTATGGCTGTCTACTCGGAATCTGCCCCTCCGGGTAGAGTCCCGCAAACTTTCCCCCCGTTTTATCTGCCCTTTTTCCAAGATCCTTAGACCCCCGCTGTTCATCTTCTGTTGCCCCGCACTCTCCGTACACATCCCATGTTTCATGTATCAAGGATTAATCCTCTGTCTTACAGCCCTCTGTCTCCTCTTTCCGGTTTTGACCATTCTGCCTGTCCTTTCYCTGAGCCTGCCTGCWGTTCTGTATCCTGAGGTCTGATAGTCAACAAGGCAAAGGGTGGCTACTTTGAAGAATCTAAAATCAAAAATATTTTTTKGATTTGTTTAACACTTTTTTGCTTACTACACGATTCCATATGTGTTATTTCATAGTTTTKATGTCTTCTCTATTATTCTACAATGTAGAAAATARTAAAAATAAGGAAAAACCCTTGAATGAGTAGGTGTGTCCAAACTTTGGACTGGTACTGTATGTAAACAGATCAGAATTGTCTCAAATGTTTTTCTTGGAAAGCTGTGAGTGCTATTATGGTCCATTTACAACTTGTCTAAGTCCTGACATCAACTGATTACAGCCAGTGTATGACTGTAGATTGACCGCATTGTTTGAATGGAATGTTTGCATATTGGCAGTTAATTTGAAAAATGTAATGTCTAGCTAGCTGACAAAAATACTGTGTAAAATAATGAATTTGAATAATGTATCTATATACATTATTTTACACCATATCTTATCACAGCACTGGCAAACCATGGTTGACCAACTTCCTGAACAAAATGGCTGACCTTAATCCCATCATAAGAAAGTTACTGTCCATTCTAATGTTCTAATTCCTAAATGTTTTGCTGCTGCCATGTTGTGTTGCTACCATGTTGTTGTCATGTTGTGTTGCTTCCATGCTGTGTTGTTGTCTTGGGTCTCTCTTTATGTAGTGTTTCATTTTAATCCCAGCCCCTGCCCCGCCCCCGCAGGAAGCCTGTAGTCTTTTGGTAGACCATCATTGAAAATAAGAATTTGTTCTTAACTGACTTGCCTAGTAAAAGGTTAAATAATCTTTTATTTTTATTTTTATAACAGTCACTCCCAGCAGTGTATTACTGTTTTAATGAGAATTTATCAACCATAAACTATGCATCTGCAAAATGAGAGAGAAAGAGAGAATGAGAAAGACAATGCTGATTATTCCGTACCTCCTTTTTGTAGTGAGCTCTTCCATGACTGTGATCCATATGTGGAATTAACGGTGCAGACGTAAGTGGGGGTATTTCCAAACATTCTCAGTTTGCTCTGAACAGAGTAGAGGCCCTCAGTGTTGGGTGCCATATGTGTGGTGGATCTCAGGTTGGCTTTAGGTGGCAGAGTGGACCATTGCACACGGGGAGCAGGGAAGATATCCTTAGACAGGCACTGAATCTCTGTGTTCTTACTTATCTCCATAGTAACCATCTTGATGGGAGCTGGAATAACAGTGATAGAGAGCCAAGGTTAGAGAGTAACAGCCTTGAGTGGTTTTACTACAAACAGTGAATTTGAGAGCAAAAACCATTCAAAAGGTTTTTGTACAGCAAAGTCACAAAACCAATAACAAAAGCAAATACTCGACTCTTGGCTTGGCATCAGTTTAGCAATTTGGCTCTAGCTCTAACAGCTCCAATACAGCGGCAGCTGGTCGACAAACAATGATTCATGTCTCTTAACAGAGGGTATTTTACCACAAGCTATGCTGAAAGAATTTGATATGTGAAGTGGATACTCAGCAGCATACTCTAGCCTCGATACTAGCGCCARCAGTTCTACTAACCCTCCACTTTCATGATGATAAAGGACTCCTGTTGTCCCAGAGTGCTGTTAACCAGACACCTGTAGCGGCCTCGGTCCTTGATGCCACACTGGCTGAGGTGGAGCGAGGCGTTGCCCCGGGATAGCTGGTCCTGAAGCAGGTACATCCTGGTACGGTGGTCTTTGGAAGGCTGGTCCGACTGGTCTCCACCCTGATGGGAGTGGCTGAGGAGGAGTACCTCCTGGCGGTACCAGCTGATGATCTCATTTCCGCTAGGTTTGAAGCTGCAGGGTAGCACACAGTCTTCTGAGAACAGGCATGTCAAATGGGCATCTAAGGGAGAAGTAGAGAGATAACAGTTTGGGAAAAGGTGACCTTCATTTAATAATTAGTTAACAYTCTTTCAAAAAACCCGCAAAAAATCCAGTGTTGCTATGTCAAACGGTTTTGTTATATTTTATATTTCAGTCTTCYGTGACGTATATAAAGTGCAATATTTCAATGCAAACTTAAAATGTAATACATTTCAACTCCATATCTGATATGGTACAGGTATATTATTTTTTAAAGCCCATAACTATGTGTTTGAGGTATATAATTTTGTTTCAAAGTAGATTTAAGACTACCAAGAAACACTATGTGTGACCCCCTATTTAGCCCACTGCAGTAGAAGGTGGAATTAACTAAATGTTCTCTCCATTCCTATCCTTTTCTTTCAGCCCACAACACCTACTCACAGTATGTCCTTTCCATATCGGTAGATCACGTGTACTGAAACCTCATGGTAATGAGTGAACTTTTCTCCCCCTTTTTCCATCTTGCTATAGGTTGTGTTATTCTCACGGTTCTGAAACATTCACTATGTTTTGTCTTACCCAACTGTAACATGCAGTCCCAGCATTTTAGCCACCACACAACTCAGAACGCCGGCACCTATGGTTATGGTGGCACATCTAAAGCCAAACATTACATACATACATTACAATTTTTGAGTTAAATGCAGAGTTTGACTGGATAAGTATTAGATAATACCCTTGAAACTGGTAATCACACAGCCTATTCTCAACATCTGTTTTTTTCAGTCATTTGTTTTGCACTAAATGTGGTTGCAACAAGACATTGCACTGTGAATGAGTAAACGTAACATCCATGTTCACAGGTGAATTTATGGGCTTATAACAGTGGTAACACCAGTGAAGTCCTTCATAGACAGGGCACCCACTCAGAGTCAAATATAGTGCATGACTATATAGAATTAGCATGTGTGCAAATGTGTAAAGAGTCAAGGATGTCCCTGTGGGACTGTGAGTCTTTCATCTCCTCAGCAACATTCCAAACAGAGGAGACAGCTGACCTGGCTCCCAGCATGGTCTGGCCAGTCTAAATACTGGACAGGACAGTGGGACCCGGCCTCCCTAGTCTCCCAACCAGAACAAACAGAGGCATGCCGAGGGCCAGAGGGCCAGCTATCACAGACGCCGTGGGCTACTGGATTCCTCAGAGAGAACACATCTCGACTCCTGCTCACTGCCCACTGACTGACCACCTCTCAAGAATTTACAGGGAAGTGGACAACATATTTCCACATGCACAGCAATAGAGGCTCAGCATTGCCTTGAAGGATGTTTTTACTTCATAAATCCTCAGATTTGCTGAGGGTGGATAAAGACTTCATCGACAAGTTACAGGAACAGTGCAGTGACAATATGTAATTTCTGTTGTATAGGAATGGTTGTTTGTATTCATAAAACTCCTGGCCCAACCATTCTCTTTAAACTAATACTTTACACTGGATTTGTCTTATGGAAAATCCCTCTCCTTTTGGGACCACATGTTAAAGTAGTTCTTGTTATTTTTCAGATGTCTGTCTCGTTTTAGTTTTGCCAAGAAGAACTATGATTTCTTGTGCAGTGAAAGGGACACAATGCAAAAAGCATCTGTTCCATGAACAAGATATGTAGAGAAAAAAAGTGTTCAGCCCCGCTTGAACAAAAAGGGAAACATTCCTTACCCCAGGACACTTCAAACTGGTGACTACCATTCCTTACCCCAGGACACTTCAAACTGGTGACTATCCAGGAAAATAAAGAAAAAGGAGTACGTTGTTTCTGCATAGATCTGATTATTTATTGACGGGACAACATGCAAACAGGTTTACATTTTGGCGTAATCACCTCCATCAGAACCAGGTAAGTAAGTTTGCTTGTCTTTATTTTCCTGGACAGTCACCCATTGAAGTGTCCTGGGGTAAGGAATGTTTTTAGATAGAGATGTATTTTAAGATTAGATCAAATGTAAGTATTTAAAGTAGTCAGATTATTTGTTTCCTTACACTAAAGACATCCTGTGCCTTGAACCTTGACCCATGAGCCTATCCTGACAATTCTTGCACCACTACCTTCAAAAGCGGATAGAGAGATCTTATCCTTACCTGTGATCTTACACTTTGCCAAGGGGAGAATCCACAGCAACCTCAAAAAAGCTTGAGCAAGTGCCTTTACCATTCTCATTCATTCACAAAGTCACAAGTATGGTTGCTGTTGACTCCCGTCCTGATTCCAATCAGTAGCAATCGTAAAGCAATTAGGAGCTCTGAATCACAATTAGTGTCTTGGTCTCTCTTAGATCTCACATTTCAGCCTCTGGGATGGTGTAGATCAAAAGCACTTGCTGTCACTTTAAAGGTTAAAGGATCCAGATGGAAAATATCCTTGTAAACACAAATGAGAGCCAATGAGTCTGAAACTYACTGCCRCAGACATACGAAAGGGCCCACCTGGAACCACTTGTGTCAGAGCAGAAAAGCAGTTTCCCTGTCAGAGAAACTAGCTCCTCTCACAGTGAGAGGGAGGGAGAGCGAGAAGGAGGGAGCGGCAGGGCAGACAGGCTGGTTTGAAATACACCCCCCTCTACAGAGGCAGAGGCACGGTGGAATCATTGGTTACAATGTGTTACTTGGAAACGCCTCTTTGCTTCTTACCTGCCTGTCACTTTGCTTTGCTGTCACTTTAAAGGATCCAGATGGAAAATATCCTTGTAAACACAAATGMGAGCCAATGAGTCTAAAACTCACTGCCACAGACATACGAAAGGGCCCACCTGGAACCACTTGTGTCAGAGCAGAAAAGCAGTTTCCCTGTCAGAGAAACTAGCTCCTCTCACAGTGAGAAAAGAGGGAGTGTAACAGGAAGAGAGAGCGAGAAGGAGGGAGCGGCAGGGCAGACAGGCTTTTCTGAAATACAAACCCATCTACAGAGACATCGAGGCACGGTGGAATCAATGGTCACACTGTGTTACTTGGAAATGTCTCTTTACCTCTTATCTCCCTGTCAAACCTCCCCACCCCTTCCCCACCCCTCACACTCAGTGCCTCATAGAACCTTTTGTCATCTGATTGATTTCTTTCCATGTCACTCTGTATGTCACCACTTTTACATCTCACGCCTTCTCCGAGTAATAACTGTGTACACGGTAGACTAGGTATACTGCTCTTTTCATATTGTAGTTTCCACTGAAACAGTATATTTTCTTGTATCTTCTAGTTCCATGAAAGTACATGTTCTTTATGTCTCAAGCCTTCAATGCCTTCATTAATCATAGAGAACTGGTTTGGACAGTAAACGTGGGATGTCAAAGTGCCCTGCCACTAGCAGGCAGGCATGAGGTGAACCACAAGGTCAATTATAGTTCAATGTGGAACATATTCAGTCCCTGTTGTTTCTGTCTGCCTCCCACTGGGCACTACTGCCACTGTGTTATACACACACGATCACAGACCACACTAAACCTGAATCCTAATCTATTTATTGTTGTGGCTGACGGCACCTAACGTTCAGGAACCTTTCAGGAAGTTTGCCCTCRCGTYGGATGATGCAACATGTTTTCTCACRTTAGTTCCTTGTGTTCAGTGTCATTGGCCTCCAAGGGGTGAAATAAAASCATAACAATGTCACATTATGATGAGTCACTAATGATAAATGTCCTATTTATCCCGTAGTAGCTGATAAACAGAGATGAGCACAGAAGAAACGCACAATCATTTCAAAGCAGAAATGTGTGTCAATAATGAGTGGTTGGGGTTTTAATACGCCAGAGTATCTGTCTATCATAGCAAACATGTTTTAGTGTGGAGGCCTCACTCTGTTGCCATGATTAACCAACAGCGAGYACTAAAGTGTGTGATTGAGAGATGATCATGTATTTACTCCATGATGTGTAGCTACACCTCTCCTTTACGGTCCTTAGGAGGCGCGTGTGAAGGGAAACCCCAGCTCCACGTCAATGCCTCTTAAAGATGGCAGCACTCATCTCTGCCCTCAATCAACGCTAATCCCAGATTAAAGGAGCATGCCACTGGACTGAGATTATGCTGTGGGCGCATTCATTTGATCATTGATTCTCTACCGGTCTCTTCCTGACTCACGTTTATACTTCCTCTGGTATCACTAGCCACTTTAAACAATGCCACTTAATATAATGTACATGCATATACTGTACCCTATATCATCTACTGCATCTTGCCATCTTTATGTAATACATGTATCACTAGCCACTTTAAACTATGCACTTTTATGTTTACATACCCTACATTACTCATCTCATATGTATATACTGTACTCGATACCATCTACTGCATCTTGCCTATGCCGTTCTGTACCATCACTCATTCATATATCTTTATGTACATATYCTTTATCCCTTTACACTTGTGTGTATAAGGTAGTAGTTGTGGAATAGTTAGGTTAGATTACTCGTTGGTTATTACTGCATTGTTGGAACTCGAAGCACAAGCATTTCGCTACACTCACATTAACATCTGCTAACCATGTGTATGTGACAAATAAAATTTGATTTGATTTATTATTTTATTTTCTAATAATGTGTGTTTAGTCATCACTATAATGTAGTGATAATGTATTTTTTCTCTCTCTGTGTAATATGGTTTAATTCTGGTTATATTCCAGTGACTAAACCTTGTTTCCATCCATTCCCAGGCAATTATACYTATGAATATTACCAGCAGTAATCCAAACCCCTTGTGGTGACATTAGCAGACTCTCTGGTTGATAAGAGCCAACATTTAACTGGCCTGACATTCATGACTGGCCTACAATAGTCAGTAAAGTAAATMATTGTTTTAAATAACTGGAAAACATGCACTGATAGCCTTGAACTATAGACATTGYATAGCCAATATCTAATAATATAAAAGCAGCTATGACACCACTATTTTAGTCAATTTTATAATCCACACAACCAATGCAGAAACATGTAGAGTACATGCACATTTCTGTTCCCTTCATGGATATATTCACGGGTGTATTCTATGAATGATCATGATCATAGTACTATTACTATACTATTCAGTGGCATGGGCAGAAATCCATTGATGGCAGGGCCAGCAGGGCCATTATTAAGTTAGGCTACCCTGTACCACAAGCCCCYGTCTGGAAGTTGGAGAATTTTGCATTTTCAAAAGCCTGAAACAGCTTTCCCCTGCAATTTAGTGCCATTATCATTATGCTTAATTAAAAATAAATGAATAATATACACTACCTTTCAAAAGTTTGGGAACACTTAGAGATTTCCTTGTTTTTGAATGAAAAGCACATTTTTTGTCCATTACAATAACATGAAATTGATCAGAAATAGAGTGTAGACATTGTTAATGTTTAAAATGACTATTGTAGCTGGAAACGGCAGATTTTTTATGGAATATCAACATAGGCGTTTGGAGGCCCATTATCCGCAACCATCACTCCTGTGTTCCAATGGCAAGTTGTGTTAGTTAATCCAAGTTGATCATTTTAAAAGGCTAATTGATCATTAGAATTGATCATTTTGCAATTATGTTAGCACAGCTGAAAACTGTTGTCATATTCCATAACAAATCTGCCGTTTCCAGCGACAATAGTCATTTATAAATGTCTGCACTGTATTTCTGATCAATTTGATGTTATTTTAAAACCTCTCTGGGATATGTGGGACGGTAGCGTCCCACCTCGCCAACTGCCAGTGAAATTGCAGGGCTCCAAATTCAAACAACAGAAATCTCATAATTAAAATTCCTCAAACATACAAGTATTATACAACATTTTAAAGATAAACTTCTTGTTAATCCAGCCACAGTGTCTGATTTCAAAAAGGCTTTATGGCGAAAGCACACTTCGCGATTATGTTAGGTCAGCGCCTAGCGACAGAAAACCATACAGCCATTTTCCAAAGAAGGAGAGGTGTCACAAAAGTCAGAAATAGCGTTAAAATGAATCACTAACCTTTGATGATCTTCATCTGATAGCACTCCCAGGTCTCCATGTTAGACAATAAATGTTCGTTTTGTTCGATAAAGTTCATCTTTATGTCCAAATACCTCCTTTTTGTTCGCTCGTATAGTTCAGTAATCCAAATGCACAAGGCCAGGCACTAAGTCCAGACGAAAAGTCAAAAAGTTCCATTACAGTTCGTAGAAACATGTCAAACGATGTATATAATCAATCTTTAGGAGGTTTTTAATCATACATCTTCAATAATACTCCAACCGGACAATTCCTTTGTCTTTAGAAATGAAAGGGAACGGAGCTCGCGCTCACGGCCGTGCGTGAAACTTAGCTAAAGGCTTTTAGCCAGACCCCTGGTTCAAACAGCTCTTATTCGCTCCCCTTTCATAGTAGAAGCCTGAAACAATGTTCTAAAGACTGTTGACATCTAGTGGAAGCCTTAGGAAGTGCAATCTGACCCCATAGACACTGTATATTGGATAGGCAATCACTTTWAAAAAACTACAAACCTCAGATTTCCCACTACCTGGTTGGATTCTTCTCAGGTTTCTGCCTGCCATATGAGTTCTGTTATACTCACAGACATAATTTGAACAGTTTTGGAAACTTTAGAGTGTTTTCTATCCAAATCTACTAATTATATTCTAGCTTCTGGGCCTGAGTAGCAGGCAGTTTACTCTGGGCACCTTATTCATCCAAGCTACTCAATACTGCCCCCCGTTCCCAAAGAAGTTAATGGACATAAAATGTGCTTTTCTTTCAAAAACAAGGACATTTCTAAGTGACCCCAAACTTTTGAACGGTAGTGTATATACAGTACATTCGGAAAGTATTCAGACCCCTTGACTTGTCACATCTGCTCCTGCTACGCCCTCTTGTGTTCATCCGGTGTCTTCTTGACCTGCAGTTACTCCCCCAGTACAYACTCTCTCTCTCCCTCTCTGTGTGATTGTGTGGTTGGAGACAGGTGTGCTGGAGTCAGAGCAGATCCCTACCAGCTGCAACTMGTTCCATAATCAAGACMTCTACAAATACTCAGTCCTGCCACTTCCACTCTGCCAGATCGTAATCTCTGMTCAGTCAGTTCATGCTTCTAGCTATTTATGATTATTCAAGATCCTGTAACTCTGCTGTGCCTGTTTCCCTGCCTGACGCTGTTTATCCTCTCATTGCAGTTTACCSCTCTGTCTCTGGCTCCTGTCTCCCGTTCCACATCTCACCACCCTACTACCCTGTTCTGGATTTAGCTCACCACCACTACYTTGGATTCCACTCCGGACCTGTTTACCCGGTTCTACCCAGCTCATTTCAACCTCAGTCTCCACATCTGGTTTTCTACAACTCATCCGAGCTTCCCTGGATCTGCACTCCATATCTCCCTGTGTTACAATACATATATTGGTTCATTCATCCCTGTTTCCTCATCTGAGTCTGCTCTTTGGGTTCCCCTGTGTCGCTCCGCCTAACATTACTTTTTCAACATTTTGTTACATTACAGCCGTATTCTAAAATGGATTAAATTGTTTTTCCCCCTCATCAATCTACACACAATACCATATAATGACAAAGTAAAAACTGTTTTTTAGACATTTTTGCTAATTTATAAAAAATAAAAAACAGTAATACCTTATTTACATATGTATTCAGACCCTTTGCTATGAGACTCGTTATTTAACTCAGGTGCATCCTGTTTCCATTAGATGTTTCTACAACTTGATTGGAGTCCACCTGTGGTAAATTCAATTGATTGGACATGATTTGGAAAGGCACACACCTATCTATATAAGGTCCCACAGTTGACAGTGCATGTCAGAGCAAAAACCAAGCCAATAGGTTGAAGGAATTGTCTGTAGAGCTCCGATACAGGATTGTGTTGAGGCACAGATCTGGGGAAGGGTACCAAAAAATGTCTTCAGAATTGAAGGTCCCCAAGAACACAGTGCCCTCCATCATTCTTAAAAGGAAGAAGTTTGGAACCACCAAGACTATAGAGTTAAAGTGACTATGCATAGATAATAAACAGAGAGTAACAGCAGCGTAAAAGAGTGGTCTGGGTAGCCCTATGATTAGCTGTTCAGGAGTCTTATGGCTTGAGGTAGAATCTGAAGCCTTTTGGACCAAGACTTGGCACTCCGGTACCGCTTGCCGTGAAGTAGCAGAGAGAATAGTCCATGACTAGGGTGGCTGGAGTCTTTGACAATTTTTATGGCCTTCCTCTGACACCGCCTGGTATAGAGGTCCTGGATGGCAGGAAGCTGGGCCCCAGTGATGTACTTGGCCGTACACACTACCCTCTGTAGTGCATTGTGGTCAGCGGCCGAGCAGTTGCTATACTAGGCAGTGATGCAACCAGTCAGGATGCTCTCGATGGTGCAGCTGTATAAACTTTTGAGGATCTGAGGACCTATGCCAAATCTTTTCAGTCTCCTGGGGGGGAATAGGCTTTGTCGTGCCCTCTCCATGACTGCCTTAGTGTGTTTAGACCATGCTAGTTTGTTGGTGATGTGGACACCAAGGAACTTGAAGCTCTCAACCTACTCCACTGCAGCCCTGTCGATGAGAATGGGGGCGTGCTCAGTCCTCCTTTTCCTGTAGTCCACAATCATCTCCTTTTACTTGATCACGTTAAGGGAGATGTTGTTGTCATGAGCGAACAGGGAGTACAGGAGTGCACTGAGCACTCACCMCTGAGGGGTGAGGGGCCCCCGTGTTGAGGATCAGCGTGGCAGATGTGTTGTTGCCTACCCTTACCACCTGGGGGCGGCCCATCAGGAAGTCCAGTATCCAGTTTCAGAGGGAGGTGTTTAGTTCCAAGGTCCTTAGCTTAGTGATGAGCTTTGTGGGCACTGGGGTGTTGAACGCTGAGCTGTAGTCAATGAACAGCRTTCTCACATAGGTGTTCCTTTTGCCCAGGTTTGGAAAGGGCTTGTGAATGGGAGTGGGTCTAGGGTTTCCAGGATGMTGGTGTTGATTTTAGCCATGACCAGCCTTTCAAAGCACTTCATGGCTACAGACATGAGTGCTCCGGGGCGGTAGTCATTTAGGCAGGTTACCTTGGCGTTCTTGGGCACAGGGACTCCTCAATACTTTTGAGCTAATATTCTATAGGAGGTGCAGGAACTCAAGCAGAAGAACATTTTAGGTGCTGGTAATCAGCTCCAGTGAGTTCCTGCCCAAGTAAAGTACTGTGTTTAGGTAAAAATGCTAATTATGTCCCATTTGGAACACTGTCAAGTAGAGAAAAAAAGATCTGATTGGGTGGGCCTGGCTCCCCAGTGGATGGGCCCGTGCCTATGCCCCTGTAAACACTATTACTTATTACTATTAACATTCCTGTAATAATCCACCAATTTGGAGGTCTCTGTTCCTCTTTCATTATCCGTGCTCATTATCTCAAATATAGCTCCTCTATCTCTCCCTCACCTCATTTTGGCTCACAGATGCTCAACATTCGATGGTTGGTATTTGGCAATCTATCCCCATTCTTCCAGATTAGCTGGATGTTGATGCTTTGCAGATGTTAAGAGGAGGATCTAGGAGGATGAAGTGATATGATGTAAATATTTGGGGTTAGCAGATTGCATGAGGTTTAAATCACTGGCATTTGGGAGACACTGGAAAATAGGGTTGGTTTACAGGAGTACAATGAATAGTTTTGTTGTGCAGACAGAAAAGCAACTGAAAATATTGGCATATTTAAACCTCTTTTATGATCAATGGTTTAAATAAATCCATAGCAGCTTTTATACAAATTAGTTCAGAATAAGCATGTGGAACAGACATACAGTGAACTCCRAAAGTATTGGGACAGTGACACATTGTATTGTCGCTTTACTCCAGCACTTTGGACTATGGGGTTAAAGTGCAGACTGTGAGCTTCAATTTGAGGATATTTGTATCCATATTGGAATGACGTTTTTAAATTAACAGCATTTCTTGTAGCCATAGTCCCCCCATTTTAGAGGAAGCAAAAGGTTTTGGGACGAATACACTTCTAGGTGTAATTAAGTAGTCAAAAGTGTACTATTTGGTCCATATTCCTAGCACGCAATGATTACATAAAGATTGTGACTCTACACATTTGTTGAAATGCTTTGCTGTTTGTTTTGGTTTGTTACCGATTCCTTTTATTTTGTGCCCAGATAGAAATTAATGGTAAATAAATGTATTTGTGTATTTGGAATCACTTTTTATGTAATATAACAATCAGAATTTGTTCTCAACATGGTATGATTGTAAGGGTGTCGTCGGAAGAAGAGACCATAGGCTGCAGCGTTCGTTGAGTCCACATAATTTTAAATAAGCGAAGTGCAACGTTTGAAGGACAAAACAATAAAGATACAATGACGAACGCTTCGAATGTGCAACTACCTGCACACAACACAGAAAAGATCCCAACGAAGGAGGAAGGGCTGCCTAAGTACGATCCCCAATCAGAGTACAACGATAGGCAGCTGCCTCTGATTGGGAAAGCACACTCGCCAGAAACAAAGAAATACAAAACTAGAAATATAACATAGAAATGCCACGCCAATTACACCCTGACCAAAACACATAGAGACATAAAAGGCTCTCTAAGGTCAGGGTGACAGTACCCCCCAAAAAATCGGCCGCAAACCTGAACTATAGGGAGGGTCTAGGTGGGCTCTATCCGCGGTGGGGCTCTGGTGGCGGGAAAGTGACCCAGCTCCACTCTGGTCAACCCCACTTTGGTGGCGCCTCTGGTGCGGGGAGCTGTCGCCGACCCCGGACTGGAGACGCTTTCCGCGGCCCGGAATGGAGGCGTCGTTGGAGGCTTCGTGCCATGACTCATCACTGGAGGCTTCGTGCCATGGATCATCACTGGAGGCTTCGTGCCATGGATCATCACTGGAGGCTTCGTGCCATGGATCACCACTGGAGGCTTCGTGCCATGGATCACCACTGGAGGCTTCGTGCCATGGATCATCACTGGACTGGAGAGACAGACAGGAGGCATGGTTCGTGGAGCAGGCACAACCCGTGCTGGCTGGATACCCACTTCAGCCCGGCACGTTCGAGGCGCTGACACAGGACGCACTGGGCTGTGCAGGCGCATTGGAGACACCTTGCGCAGAGCCGGCGCAGGATACACTGGACCGTGGAGGCGAACCGGAGGTCTGGAGCGCAGAGCTAGCACAACTCGTTCTGGGTGGATATCCCCTGTAGCCCGGCAAGTGCGGGAACTGGAACAGGCCGCACTGGGCTGTGCTGGCGAACCAGGGACACCGTGTGTAGAGCTGGCGCAGGATAACCTGGGCCGAAGAGACGCACTGGAGGCCAGGAGCACTGAGCTGGCACCATCCGTCCTGGCTGGATGCCCACTCTAGCCCGGCCGATGCGGGGAGCTGGAATATAGCGCACCGGGCTATGAGTGCGCCCTGGAGACACCGTGCGCTTTACCGCATAACACGGTGCCTGCCCGGTCACTCTCTCCCCACGGCAAGCACGGGGAGTTGGCTCAGGTCTATAACCTGACTCCGTCAATCTCCCCGTGTGCGCCCCCAAAAAACATTCTGGGGCTGCCTCTCGTGCACTCCTCGTTGAGCCAACTCCTCGTAGCGTCGCCGTTCCGCCTTAGCTGCTTCCAGCTCCTCCTTAGGACGGCGATATTCTCCCGCCTGTGCCCAGGGTCCCTTGCCTTCCATTATCTCCTCCCATGTCCACTCCTCCAAGAAACGCTGCTTGGTCTTTTTGTGGTGGGATCTTCTGTAACGGGTGTCGTCGGAAGGAAGAGACCAAGGCACAGCGTTCTTTGAGTTCCACATAATTTAATAACGAAGTGAAACTTTGAAAGGACAAAACAATAAAGAATACAACGACCGAACAGCTTCGATGTGCAAACTACCTGCACACAAACAAAGAACAAGATCCCACACAGAAGGAGGGAAAAGGGCTGCCTAAGTATGATCYCCAATCAGAGACAACRATAGACAGCTGCCTCTGATTGGGAACCACACTCGGCCAGAAACAAAGAAATACAAAACCTAGAAATAAAGAACATAGAATGCYCACCCACATCAYACCCTGACCAAACCAAAATAGAGACATAAAAAGGCTCTCTAAGGTCAGGGCGTGACAATGATATTTGTGYGTCTGTAACTTTCTCACTCATCATCATTCACAATTAATTCAGGACTATCAGTAATCATTGTAGAGTCAACATTAACGTAGAAACAAGTTTGTAGAGTCACAAGCTTGATGTAATCATTACATGCTAGGAATATGGGACCAAATGCTAAACTTTTGACTAGTTTAACCTCTCTAGGATAGGTGGGACAGCAGCGTCCCACTTGGCCAAAATCCAGAAAAAATGTAGCGCGCCAAATTCAAATATATTACTATAAAAATCTATCTTTCATGAAATCACACATGAAAGACACCAAATTAAAGCTACACATGTTGTGTGTTCAAAAAGGATTTACGGGGAAAGCACACCAAACAATTATGTTAGCTCAGTACATAGCCACAGAAAAACACAGCCATTTTCCCAGCAAMAGATAGTAGTAACAAAAACCAGAAATAGAGATAAAATGAATCACTAACCTTTGAACATCTTCATCAGATGACACTCATATGACATCATGTTACACAATACATTTATGTTTTGTTCGATAATGTGCATATTTATATCCACAAATCTCGGTTTACATTGGCGCCATGTTCAGAAATGCCTCCAAAATATCCGGAGTAATTAGAGAGAGCCACGTCAAATAAGAATACTCATCATAAACTTTGATGAAAGATACATGTTTTACATATAATTAAAGATACACTTGTTCCTAATGCAACCGCAACCACTTTACGTAAAAAGCACACCATGCAATAATCTGAGACGGCGCTCAGATGTAACAAATTTCTCCGCCATGTTGGAGTCAACAGATACGAAATTACATCATAAATATTCCCTTACCTTGATTATCTTCATCAGAATGCAGTGCCAGGAATCCTAGTTCCAACATAAATCATTGTTTGTTCGATATTGTCCATTACTTATGTCCAATTAGCTAATTTTGCTAGCATGTGTAGTACACGTGTCCAAACGCTCGCGCAGTTGCAGGCAAACGTCGGACGAAAACTTCAAAAAGTTATATTCCAGGTCGAATAAACTGGTCAAACTTAGTAGAGAATCAATCTTCAGGATGTGTTATCATTTATATCCAATAAGGTTCCAACCGGAGAATTATTTTAGTCTCTATATAATGGAACGCAAGACGATATAATGAGGAAAGCGCGTGACCAAGAACTGGCAACTGCCAGACCACTGACTCATTCCCTCCCATCCGGTCCACAACACACGCATAAGCTTCATTCCACGTTCTACTGACTGTTGACATCTAGTGGAGGGCGTATGAAGTGCAAACAGATCCATATATTACAGGGAATTGAATAGCGATGACTTTAACAACGACCACTCTCAGAATTTTCACTTCCTGTTTGGTTATTATTATTATTTTTTCAGGTTTTTGCCTGCCATATGAGTTCTGTTATACTCACAGACATCATTCAAACAGTTTTAGAAACTTCAGAGTGTTTTCTATCCAATAGTAATAATAATATGCATATATTTGCAYGTGGGACAGAGAAGGAGGCAGTTCACTATGGGCACGAAATTCATCCAAAAGTGAAAATGCTGCCCCCTATACCAAAGAAGGTTATACACCTATAAGTGAATTTGTCCCAATACTTTTGGTATCAGTTAAAATCCAAACTGCTGGAGTACAGAGCCAAAACAACAACAAAAATGTGTCACTGTCCCAATACTTCTGAAGATCACTGTGTGTTGAAATCTATTCCTGTTGCCATCACAATCCTCATGCAATTCCATGGAAAACAATTGATGCATACACTGAATGTGGGCTACAAGCTTTTTATTTTTATCTGGGGGGGGAAAAAATCATGATTAGAAACTGTTGGTTGTATTATCCACACCCCGCCCTCCCCTGGCTCCAGTTTGTAGGTTACTGAAAGATTTCAGCGACCACAGATAAGAAGATTACAGAGGAATTAACGTCATTCCTTTGTCATTATATGAATATATTGATATTTGATTTTAATCAGAGGGAGTGGAGAGAGGAGGGCAGGAACAACAGGATGTGCCCTGAGTAGCATAGAAACACGAGTCAGGGGAACTGGCACTAGGGCACGGGCAGGCGAAAACACAAGCTGGGGGAACGTTTTGTGGCACTGGAGCCGATCATTGGATGCTTGGATCAACGTGCAGCGTGTAACAGAGGGTTGGATAACACAGATCTTTCAGAGCTCTGCATGTGTTTTTGGTGAGGTGTATATGGTTGCTGCTGGGATATGGATGGGCCGCCGGACGGGGACAGTCGTGGCGTCCCACTGACCTGGAGGATTTCTGGGAGATAGACTCAAGACGCAGTGGGAGCACCTCCTGGTTGCTTCTGCTCTTCCAGCCTCAGACATGAACCTGGTGCTCCTGGCCTTCAGGCTGATGTGCCTGGCCTGGCTGTGGCCTGTCACRCTRCTCAACGGCAGCCACCAACCCAACAAGAGGAGGCACAAGGACGTGTACCTTGGGGAGAACAGCAAGAACCAACATGGAGGGTGAGCCAGAGTTTAGGGGTGCGGTCCCACTGGAGTTGTGTTATGTTCTTGTCAAGGGATCAGTTTGCTTATCTGTTCTGTTTGGTTTGAAATAGGTTTGTGTTTAGTTCTGGTAGAAAGTTACATTTGGTAATACACACACCACAGGATGTTACTGTTCTGTTGATCTGTTTTCTGATTGATATGGTTCAAAGGTTATTTTGGAGAGATGTATTGTTCATCACATAGTACTATTCATGGATTGTTGGTATTAATCTAATCTTTATGAATTCAAGAAAAAAATTGAATATTGATGGTGAATTTACCATGGTGGCATGCGTGATCTCCAATGTGTGCTGGGACGGATGACATTACAGCAGTGCATTCTGGATAAAGGGCAGGTGAGGTGACCACAGGGGCTTAGAGGTAATGTCAGGGAAGCTGTGTTTTGGTGGGGGCACCCCGTAAGAGAAAAGCARTAGTTTGTGGGTAATGATAGGGGGGAGTTGTGTTAATAAGGGGTTGGACTGTACACTTGAGTATCATTTGCAATAATAGGGAAGATGATTGTGTTTGGGTGGTATGGGAATGATTTGTTAGAGCAGACATGTTTATGTCTTATGAAAATGAGAATATCAGTTTACGGAAGTTTATCGTATGAGGCTATTTAGAAACTTTGCGAGTGATGATGCAGAGTGTGTTGTCAACCAAATTGGAGGTATTCATTATGTCCTTTGACCCAGACTAACTGTTATGTGCGAGCTTTGGGAAGTCTATATAATCTCCCAGGACCAATTATTGAACCATCATAGCACTGACTCAGTTCGCTGCTAAATCATTAGCGAAGAGCTCTCACGTCACGTATACTCTTACTTTTGGTTTTAATCAGATGGTTAAAGTGCAGTTAATTATTCTCAACAGCAAAAACCCCAGAGCAGATGTTGCTTCCTTTAGTGTGTGTGTGTGTGCGCGTGTGTGCACGTGCGAGTGCCATTTGGTGTGAGTGTGTATTTCTTAGGAAATAAAACATCTGATATGCTGATCTGTGTCCTCTTTGCGCCGCAGACGAATAGACTTTAAGATGAAAAAGTCTGACAGCACCAAGTCCCTGCTAATTAAATCTGAACAGCTGCTCCGTATCGAGGACCATGACTTTGCAATGCGGCCTGGCTTTGGAGGTAAGACCACCCACCCAATATCCTTTGGCCTGGTGGGCAATCGACATATTTTCATGTGGTTGAACTATGATAATGTGCGGTTTGGATGTGACTGGGTGTGTGTGTGCTTTTTCCCACCACGTGTTGGGTTGGACTCATTAATTAAGCCTGAATGGGGAAAATCAAGGGTCATTATCAGAGAGAGGGAAGAGGAAAGAGAGGGGGGGAGTAATAGAGCTCTACCTACCATCATTTGTTACAGATATAGAATTATAGATAGTCCATAACGTGCCACAGAGTTTAGGTTCTGTAAGAGGCAGCATTTGACGCWAACTTATATTCTCTCTCCTGGAACAGAATGTAGGTTATAGTGTCATCTTTGATAACACCCSATCCCCCCCAAAAAGTCACTGACCCAGATTGTCTGCAGAGCCTAGCAGACAATGACAGCCTGCGGCCGAGTACACAGATGTTTTTAGAACTAGAGTAATCTGGATTATGGGCCACGCTTTCTGAAACAATACCAAATGCTGCATCTTATTGGAAAGTCCAGGACAGCAAAGAGTTCCATGCATACAGTACTACAGCAGTGTGTTCATTGGGTGATGATCAGACAGTTTTAGATTTAAGCAATAAGGCCCGATGGGGTGTGGTATATGGCCAATATAACACGGCTAAGGGCTGTTCTTATGCACAACGCAACGCGGAGTGCCTGGATTTTGTATTTGTATTTATTAAGGATCCCCATTAGATGCTGCCAAGGCAGCATTAWGGCAGTTATATACAATTCAAAATATTCMGTGAGATTTCATTTCATAACCCTTTTCACAACACATTAAGTGTGTTCCCTCAGGCCACTACTCTACTGGATACAGCCCTTAGCYGTGGTATATTACCACAGACCCCRAGGTGCCTTATTGCTATTATAAACTGGTTACCAACGTAATTAGAGCAGTAAAAAGGAATGTTTCGTCATACCTGTGGTATACAGTYTGATATACCATGGCTTTCAGCCAATCAGCGTTCAGGGCTCAAACCACCCAGTGTATAATGAACTATTGATCACGTTTATGAATGCTTGCATGTGTGTCAGTGTGTGGGGTCCCACTGTAAATCAACTGTCATTGAAACATGTATTTACATAACATTCTACGTCGTAGGCAGTACTAATGACTGTTTAGGTACATATTTGTAAATCTAGTGTGATGGCATGTTATGGATTTCTGTCCATTTGTGTTTCCATTTGGACGTTTTCTATTCCGAACTATYCCTGTGCGTTGTCTGTGTTTGTGTCTGTGTGGTCTAAGCGTCGTGGGGTTGATTGAGGAAGATAATCCCTGCAACATTGAAATTAAATTGGGCAGGTCACAGACAACGGTAGATTTGGTGGAATTGAAATTAAGGACAGCTGAAGAACCCTTTTTTTAGCTATTTCTGGACTGGTCACATGATCAGGAAATCCTCCTGACCAAGGCTGTGATTACAGATGGCTGTGACTTGATTGTAGATTAATGCAATAGGTATTATACGATTAGGATTTATGAAGGAAAGGAGATAAGGAGAGAAAAGGCATTCATGAGATTGGTGACACGGCATCTCTTGCGTCCCTGAGTGAGGAGAAGGCTGTGTCTGTCTGGAGGGGAGGTGTGGGACTACTGGTGTGTCTTTGACGTTGTGTGGGATCCCATTAGCCTGCAGCTGTGTTTAGCATGAAGAGTGATGTCATSACCCTGCATCTACATGGAAATGGAMAGGATWATCACAACATAGGGCTTAGYTGATGTAGTCCTTCAACACCACAGCCTCCAGTGGGACCACAGGGTTTCAGGATGTCCTTTGAGACCCAGCATAGCGCCAAGATCCTCTGTGAAACCATTGTTTGGGGTTTTCTCTTATTGACTATCTGTTTGTCTTAACTTTATAGTGTTTGGGTTGATTTACAAATATTTAGGTCTTAAAGAGGATATTTAAATTTAAAWGAAACCTGGTGTAAGTAAGACCACATGCAGACAGATGAGATGATATATGGGTGATAGGTCTTAGGCTAATCAAAACCAGTGAGGTCATAAAAGATCGTTTCCCGGCTTAGTCAGACATTCTAAGGCCTTGCTTCATGACTACCATATGACTATGACACGCCTAAAGCCTAACATTCAATGTGCTTGCCCTGTCAGGGTTGACGTATGAAATCTCAAGCTGTTTACTGATTCGGGCTGTTTCTTCACCCCTGTAGGGGCAGCTATTCCTGTGGGCATAGACGTGCAGGTGGAAAGCATTGACAGTATATCTGAAGTCAACATGGTAAGTGTCTACAAGGATCTTAAACGGTGTGTGTGTGTATGTGACTAACACACTGCCATTCACTCTCTTTCTCACACACAGTGAGACACTTCTCATGCTCTTTCTCATACTGGAACCCCGTTCCACTCTATTGGCCCCAATGTAATGTCGGGGCGTAACAATCAAAACATATATTGATTTTGAAGCTAGAATACTTAGTTGCTACATATTTTTTTTTAGACCTGTTAATTCTTGAAAAATATAACTTATAAATGCCTCATAAGCTTAGTCATACTGTCATACACCGTCAGAACCCAGAATAATACGTTGTTTTACTCCAATGTTTGTAAACAATGTAAATGTAAACAAACACTATATAGCCTCMAAACACGTTTCAAACTATAATTTTGATATCATGGATGGTCAGTCCTTGCGTCCCTTTAAGAGTGGTCACATTTCTCCACGCCCCTCCCTCAGCTTTTTACCAAAACAGAGGCAGGATGACCCCTTTATTGTTATGTTATTGTTTCCACGATGTTCTAGACTCTAACTTTAATGGATCATTGATGTTCTGGTCACAATTAACACGAGCACTGTAAACACTATTAACCTGCATGATCCTGTCGCTCGTCACCCTATATACAAAGAATCTGGGTGAACCATTATTGAGTCTTACTGCCGTCATTGCGCAATTACACACGTTTTGATTATGTGATCGTTTGTCCATTGGACCTGAGCTTTGGTGTGTTTGTGCAGGACTTCACCATGACTCTGTACCTGAGACACTACTGGCAGGACGATCGGCTGGCCTTTCCTTCCAGCAGCAAAAAGAGCCGGACATTTGACGCTCGGCTGGTGAAGAAGATCTGGGTGCCGGATGTGTTCTTTGTCCACTCCAAACGCTCCTTCATCCATGACACGACCATGGAGAACATCATGTTGAGGGTGTACCCTGACGGCAACATTCTCTACAGTGTCAGGTACACGGAGGATGGCCCTCCTTTAACACAGGGACCATAAGGCCTTTAGCATGTACTATTCTTATGGTGCTTTGTACACATAAGAAACACGGGGGGGTAGACCATCTTGTGTCTTTCAGCCTACAATATCAGCAAGAAAAGCGGAAGTGCGTCGCCTATCACAGAGAGTTCTGATCTCTCTGCAGACCACGTTATGTTGCCACGGTATGTTTCCTGCAACTGCTGTATCATTAACTAGGCCCTGTGTTTCAGGATCACTGTGACTGCTCTTTGCGCCATGGACTTCAGTAGCTTTCCTTTGGACACACAGAAATGCTCTCTGGAACTGGAGAGCTGTGAGTATAATACAATAAGGCTATGTGGTTGCCCTGGGTGTAATGCCATGTACGTCCTCACATATACCTCACATATGTCTACGTACAACACAATAAGCACGTAATATGGTAGCATTGACCCTCCTCTTTTCATATAGGTTAAACAACATACAAAAGTCGGGGTCAGGTCAGTTTGTGTCTCTAATGCATGTCTTTTTGATGCAGGATTTATAAGGATGTATAAGCTCCTGATAAGGAGCAGCAGCTACAGTTAAATTGAAGTCGGTCGTTTCTCATCAGAGACATTCTATCACACTGATGTTGCAATTGTCATGATTGTGTTAAAACCCAACCTCAGGAGGCAGTGCACCTTACCCAGATTAGAACACAGACACACAGACAAACAGACAGACACACGCACAGACACACACAAATGATCGGCAAACGAACACGCACGCACACACACACACGCAAACACACACACACAGAAAGCATGGGTCTGGTCTCAGACGAGAGGTGGTAGTAGTGAATCTCAGTGTCTCCTCTCCTCTGAGGGACCTAGCCCATGATTCTTCTAAGAGAGGCCTCATGAAGGAGTCACCTTCTCCCCTGTTCTCTCCTCTCTTGAAGACGCGTACAACGAGAACGACCTCATGCTCTACTGGAAGAACGGGAACGATTCATTAAGGACTGACGAGATCGTKCTCTCGCAGTTTTTTATTGAAGAATTCCACCCTTCCTACGGGCTTGCCTTCTACAGCAGCACGGGTATGTGTGCTTGTTTTGTAGCCTGGTGCATAGGGGCCTACGGTGCTGTTTCTCTGTCCTACTCCGCAGTCCAACTCCTCCTTATTATTACGTAAAACGTCTCTGTAAGATCCAAAGCCAACACCCCAAACCCTCCTGCTTCTGATTCCACTCTGACAGCCTGAGGACAGGGAGAGGTTAGGAGATTTTCCTCCACAGAGTGTCAGTGTGGAATCCTGCCCAACTCTCAGTAGTTCTAGTGTCCATTACATCATAGCCATGTGATGTCCCATGTGACTATAATTTTGACTAGATACCCTCCTGTGTTTCATCATGACCTCTGATTACCCAGAAGGATGGTGAGTAAACTGTTCCACCAAAAACGAGATATCAGAGCCCTTCTCTCGCTCTCTCTCGCTCTCTCTCTCTCGCTCTCTCTTGCTCTCTCTCTCTCAGGTTGGTATAACAGGCTCTACATAAACTTCATCCTCAGGAGGCACATCTTCTTCTTCATGCTGCAGACCTATTTTCCCACCATGCTGATGGTGATGCTCTCCTGGGTGTCCTTCTGGATTGACAGGAGGGCTGTGCCTGCCAGAGTGTCACTGGGTACAGTACTGATACTCTCACTAGTATGTGGAGTTTTGAGGGGGATCTCCATAAAATAATCAAAGCTTAAAGACTGAGCAGAGACAGATCACAAAGCCATCATTTTCTGTACAACATACTTGATTCATCTCCAGAAAGTAAAGTGGGTGGTGAGGCTTTACCTTTCTCAGCCATGTCACATCTCTGTGATTACTGTAAGGTGAAAGGGGGGGGGTTGTGCAACAATTTCCTGTTGTGTTCCTTTTATGTGGGCGAGTGAATGTGAGCCTGCTGCTTTGACAGAGACTCATTAACCCAGAGAGAGGACAACTGAAACTGAGCACAGTGACAAAGCGTTTCAGTTCTGCGCATGACTAAAGTCACCTGTACCTTGCGTGGTCCCTGTGTGTGCATGTGTGTCAGAGCTTGTTTGTGTATTTGTGTAGGAAAGAAAGAGAAAAGGGGAGGGCGGGGGAAGAGCAAGAGAGAGCGAGATAAAAGGAGAGAGTAAATGCTGCACTCAGATTTGTGAATAGATGTTGACTTTGCTAATGCAGCAGGGTGTGTGTGTGTGTGAGGGGGGTGGGGTGGGGGGTGGGGGGGTGGCGTGGAGTGTGCTGGGAGTACGGCAGGTCGCTGGAGGATCATGATGCCGTAACAAAGGCTGGCCTTATTTCACTCTGCAACACTCAATACTACAGTACTTGCTGTAGAATTATGTAGTAAACTGTAGTATAGTGTAAAATACTATACTACATACTGTAGTATCCTTCGATCATGTGTAGTACTTACTATATAATGTTGTAGTAGAATACTATTGTAAATACTACAGTATTATCCCCCCCCAAAAAAAAACACTACACTTCTTTAACTAAAGTCAGTACTACAATATTGAATTTGCATATACCCTGCCTATTCCCCTCCGCCATATCACAATTTGTGCCACCCATAAGTACATGCCAAGTATAGACCATAGATTGTGTTCCATACACGTTATAGAAAAGAGCAGAAGCGCTGAACTATTCGTTCAGACTCCAATCCTACCTACAGGTTTTGGAAAATGTGCTCTTTCAGTATTTTTCTAGTAGGTTTCCTCAAGGAGAAAGTCCACACTTCTATGGCAAAGATAATAACACAAAAACACTACAGTAAATACTACAGTAYACTACAGTCCACAAAAACATATTTTAAGGTTGAATGTCACATTAGTTTTGTTCTTAATTGACTTGCCTGGTTAAATAAAGGTTMAATAAATAAAATTATTTGCTTGTAAGATAGCCTTAACTTTAGGCTCTTTTCTTTATTAGAAAAGTAATATTGAATTGTCTTTGGTTGACACCACAACCAAATATCAACATTTACATGTGTCTACTACTTGGATAGTTCCATCTGAGCCAGCCGTGACCAGGAGACCCATGATTGGCCCAGCGTCGTCTGGGTTAGGGGAGGGTTTGGCCAGCCGGGATGTCCTTGTCCCATTAAGCTCTAGCGACTCCTTGTGGCGGGCCAGGTGCCTGCAAGCTGAATTCGGTCGCCAGTTGTATGGTGTTTCCTCCAACACTTTGGTGCGGCTGGCTTCCGGGTTAAGCGAGCAGTGTGTCAAGAAACAGTGCAGCTTGGCAGGGTCGTGTTTCGGAGGAMGCATGGTTCTCGACCTTCGCCTCTCCCAAGTCCATACGGGATTTGCAGTGATGGGACAAGACTGTAACTATCAATTGGATATCACGAAATTGTGGAGAAAAAGTTTGCTGTAGATATAGATCAATTCTCCCAGCTTATGTATTTTTTTATAGTGGATTTAACGTTAAAGGTCTGACGTTGTTTCAAAGATACAAATTCAACCTATATTATACAAGGTTTGTCTATGTTGACATAGTCCTGTATTTTTAAATATCAGCCTCAAAACAAAAGTTGATGCCTTTTTTTCCAATCCAATGTATATTTAACGTAGATTCCACGTCACGATACATTTACAAATGACGTTGGAACAGCGTTTATTCAACCAGTTTGTGCCCAGTGGGATGTAGCTGCTATACGGTTTTCTCTAGCCCTTGTTTGACTTTCCATCCATCTATGCTAAACCCCCACACAGCTAATTATTTTCCATGCATTTGCCCCACCCTCTTTTCATCATCAAAGGCCGAAAGGTTGGGTGGTTAAAGAAGGCTTTAAAAATGTATACCTTATCAACTTAATAATCAACTAATCTCCCTTTTCTTTCTCCCCCCATCCAGGTATCACAACAGTTCTGACCATGTCCACCATCATCACAGGCGTGTCAGCCTCCATGCCTCAGGTGTCTTATGTAAAAGCTGTGGACATCTACCTGTGGGCCAGCTTTCTGTTCGTCTTCCTGTCCGTCATTGAGTACGCCGCTGTCAACTACTTCACCACGGTGGAGGAGATGAAGAAGCTCAAGGGGGGAAAGGTCACTGAAACTTATAGAGTATGGGGTCAAATAAGTCACAGTTGGGTTCTTGTAAAGTGGTGTATTATAAAATATGGAATATACCCATGCTACCACAATGTCAGAGCCACAATAATGGCACCAAATTAGGCTGTGACACTAACTATGTCTGTATCTCCCCCTACTGGTCTTAATGTGTTCCACAGTCAGAAAATCATGTACCATAAACTCCCTCCTCTCTCCACAGATCCCTGCAGATTTCAATGCCACTCAAACTATGGCTTTTGACGGATGTTACCATGACAATGACATTGACCTGACACCCTTCCCAGAGCTCCTCAGCACCCCCAACACAGAGCGGAGTCGGACRGCCACGTCCAGGAACTCTGCTGCAGAGCCCCCACCCACAGAGGGCACCAGGCTACGACGCAAAAAATCCATCAAACACAACCTCAGCTTCATCATGAGTAACAGCTACATGATTGACTCCTACTCCAGAGTCGTCTTCCCCATGACTTACCTGATGTTCAACATCATCTACTGGAGCCTGTACTCATGAGTGTGTACTCTACWAATAAAGATGGACAGAACTACACTGCAGWACTACACTGCAGAACTACACTAGAGAACTATACTGCAGAACTACACTGCAGAACTACTCTGAAAAACCATACTAGAAAACCATACTACAGAACCATACTACATAACCATACTAGAGAACCATACTAGAGAACTATATTCCATAACCATACTAGATAACTACACTACAGAACTATACTACAGAACTACACTGCATAACTATACTAGAAAACTATACTATGTAACTATACTACAGAACTACACTGCACACCTACACTACATAGCTATACTACATAACTACACTGCGTAACTACACTACATAGCTATACTACAGAACTATACTACAGAACTACACTGCATAACTATACTAGAAACCTATACTACAGAACTATACTACAGAACTACACTGCATAACTACACTACATAGCTATACTACAGAACTATATTGCAGAATTATACTGCAGAATTATACTACCATACATCATCTAATAGGTTATTCACACTGACAACAGCATCATCATCTAGCCGTTGTATTCTGCCACCCATTGGATAATGACCTTAACCATTGGTGTCTACCAGAGTGTATCGTGGGAGTTTTGGACAGTCAAGCCCAACTGAAGAAAAGAGACTATTGAGTAAACCTGCTTTTTATTAGAAATCTGGGTTCAGGTGGGAAGTTGGTGGTACTGTTCATGGGAGTGTTTCTATTGTAATTAGGGTTGCATACTGGTAATTTACCAAAATTGCCAGATTAATTAACAGGTAATCTATGGCAATGGTAACTTTGGTAATTTATACTTGAATAACTTTGGAAAAAGTTTATTCATATGTAGTAATMATTTTTTATATATGTGTCCATATTGTCCATGAATTTCTAGTRGATAGACTATGGTTCGAGAGAAAATCGCCTAATTTMATTTWAAAAAGCATCTAATCAACCAATGACATTATTTTCAATTAACTCTGAAACTCTGCAACTCTTCCAACTATTGACTTTTTCACAACTGCAACCAGTTTGGCTCCAAAAAATGTACAAGTACATATTGAAATAGTAAAATAAATAAAAGTGTGTAAAGAAAATATAAAGGTTATTTGATGCTGAAACTCTCATATTAAACACCAATGGTATTCATTAAGTTGCTGGTTTATATTTAGGATAATGTTTTACAGATTTGTATAATGTTAGAATCATCTTATTTGAGTATTTTAAATGTTTTACATGTGATAAGGCCACACAGATGGCCAGAGATAATGACAGACACCTGTGGTAATCTGAAGTACCCAAAAGGGCCACCAGATGTCTTGCGATAAATTACATTTAATCCTTTAAAAAGTTACTACAAAAATTCTGGTAGTTTAAAGGTCAACTTTGAAAGTTTCCAGTAATATACTCTCCGTTTGCAACCCTAACTGTAATGGACAGTTGTTTTTTGTCCACTGGTTTATACATTTAGTTAATGTGAGTAGTATGAATTTAAATGTGCATGAAAATTAATGTATACAWGCATGTGTCTGTCAAATCAGTGAATATAAGTAAAATATACTATATCATATTAGCTTAAAATAAAACATTTATTTTAATTTATACATTTGTTATTGGTGAAATTATACATTCATTATTGTGATGACTCTTTAAAAAATGAACATACAGTACCAGTCAAAGGTTTAGACACACCTACTCATTCAAAGGTTTTTCTTTATTTTTACTATTTTCTACATTGTAGAATAATAGTGAAGACATCAAAACTATGAAATAACACATATGGAATCATGTAGTAACCAAAAAAGTGTTAAACAAAATCAAAATATATTTTATATTTCAGATTCTTCAAAGTTGCCACCCTTTGCCTTGATGACAGCTTTGCACACTCTTGGCATTCTCTCAACCAGCTTCATACGGTAGTCACCTGGAATGTGTGTGTCCAAGCTTTGACTGGTACTGTACATCTCATGAAAATATCTTGATTCTGAATAGAGTATAAAAGAGCTAAATCTTAAAAATGAAAACAGATAGTGACACAGTGTTGGTATTAGCTTATTTTTGTATATTTTTTTATTTAACCTTCAGTTAACTTACGTGTCTGAAGAATGCAGAGAAAAACAATGAAGTATGTAGAATGCGGTCAAAGGATGCACCTCATCGGGATCTATGAGTGGGGGTTTTCTCTGTGCTAGATACCCTTTCAGTACATGCATTATTCACAATCATAGGTACCAGCCCAGGCGAGTTCATGATAGTATTGCCAGGTCAACCAGATGGAATCCATGAGCATGCTAGCTCTTTGGTGATGTCCCATCTCTTCAGTGTGATCTGTCACACCTTTCCGTTAAACTACAAAATGCAACACTAACATGCAACTATTTCATATATTCTTCAAAACTATTATGAAACACACCGTGTCACGTAAGTCCCTTCCCCCACCAGCCTACCTGGAGGCCTCTATTCAATCCGCATCGCAGAAGTTCAGCGTTACAGCGTGATTGAAATTTAAAGGCAACGTTCCCGYGTTAGCCAAGACGGCATTCACGGTAAACGCTGCATATGTCGGCGCAATCGGAAATGACCTTGATATTTCTATTGCGCAATCTGCAACGTGACCTTCAGTGATACAGATTGAATAGAGCCACTAGTTTTTCACAGGTGTCAGGGTGCTCTCGAACTCTGACTCCTAAACTGGCTGTTTATCTCGTTGAGAACCACGTCTGCGTTGGGCTCTTCCAGGGCAGTGATGGATCTGTCATCAAATGGACTACCTGCAATAGGACACATCAGAGTTACAGCTTATCCTGCACACAAGTTACTGTATCCAAATCATTAGAGGGACACTATATATATATATATATATATACAAAAGGATGTGGACACTCCTTCAAATTCATGGAGTCGGCTATTTCAGCCGCACCTGTTGCTGACAGGTGTATAAAATTGAGCACACAGCCATGCAATCTCCATAGACAAACATTGTCAGTAGAATGAAAGTCACTGAGCTCTTCAGTAAGGCCAATGTGGCACCGTCAAAGGATGCCACCTTTACAACAAGTCAGTTCGTAAAAGTTCTGCCCTGCTAGAGCTGCCCCGGTCAACTGTAAGTGCTGTTATTGTGAAGCGTAAACGTCTACAAGCAACAACGGCTCGGCCGCAAAGTGGTAGGCATACACAAGCTCACAGAACGGACCGCCGAGTGCTGAAGCGTATAAAAATTGTCTGTCCTTGGTTACAACACTCACTATCGAGTTCCAAACTGCCTATGGAAGCAATGTCAGCACAAGAACGGTTAGTCGGGAGCTTCATGAAATGGGTTTCCATGGCCAAGCAACCGCACACAAGCCTAAGCTCACCATGTGCAATGCCAAGCGTTGATTGGAGTGGTGTAAAGCTCGCCACCATTGGACTTTGGAGCAGTGGAAACGCATTCTCTGGAGTGTTAAATCACGCTTCACCATCTGGCAGTCCGACGGACGAATATGGGTTTGGCGGATGCCAGGAGAACGCTACCTCCCCGAATGCATAGTGCTAACTGTAAAGTTTGGTGGAGGAGGAATAATGGTCTGGGGCTGTTTTTTATGGTTCGTGCTAGGCACCTTAGTTCCAGTGAAGGGAAATCTTATCACTACAGCATACAATGACATTCTAGACAATTCTGTGCTTCCAACTTTTTAGCAATAGTTTAGGGAGGGCCCTTTCCTGTTTCAGCATGACAAAGCGAGGTCCATACAGAAATGGTTTKTTGAGATCGGTGTGGAAGAACTTGACAGAGTTCCTGCACAGAGCCCTGACCTCAACCCCATCAAACACCTTTGGGATGAATTGGAATACCAACTTCGAGTCAGGCCTAATCGCYCAACATCAGTGGCCAACCTAATGCTCTTGTGGCTGAATGGTGGCAAGTCCCCGCAGCAATGTTCGAGCGGAAAGCCTTCCCAGAAGAGTGGAGGCTGTTATAGCAGCAAAGGGGGGACCAACTCCATATTAATGCCCATGACTTTGGAATGAGATTTCGACGAGCAGGTGTCCACATACCTCTGGTCATGTATTTCTGAGATGAACTCCTCTGCGTTGAAGGACCACATATAAAGTCAGTTAGTTATGGTGGATAGACTTCCAGTGTCCTATATTCAAGGGCCAAATGATTCTGGTGATTCACTGTTTATAACTAAATGTATGACATCCTTTCCAATGTCTGGCAGCAGAACCGATGACAGGCATTTTTCATGAAGAAAAGAAAACAAGCAACAAGGGAGCAGTGTCACATATGACCGATGGAATCAGGGAAGCCGCAACTAAGCCAGAGGTATTGGTGGGGGTGCAGTTAGATGCAGTAACCATTTGATTGGCTTGGTTCAGCTGACTAATCCTACTGTAGAGCAGAGGTAGAAAAAGTACTCGTTTGTCATAATTGAGTAAAAGTAAAGATACCTCAAGTAAAAGTGAAAGTCACCCAGTAAAATACTACTTGAGTAAAAGTCTAAAAGTATCTGGTTTTAAATGTACCTAAGTACAGTGGTAGAAAAAGTAGTCAATTGTCATAAATACATGCTATACATCAAATTCCTTATATTAAGCAAATGAGACGGCACTATTTCCTTATTGTTATTATTTCTTGACAGCCAGGGGCACACTCCAACACTCAGATATCATTTACAAACTAAGTATTTGTGTTTAGTGAATCTGCTAGATCAGAAGCAATAGGGATGACTATGGACGTTCTCTTGACAAGTGCGTGAATTGAACCATTGTCCTGTACTCCTAAGCATTCAAATTGTACTTTTGGGTGTCAAAGAAAATGTATGGAGTAAAAAGTACCTTATTTTCTCAGGAATGTAGTGAATTAAAAGTAAAAGTTGTCAAAATATAAATAGTAAAGTAAAGTACAAATACCCCAAAAACKACTTAAGTAGTACCTTAAAGTATTTTTACCTAAGTACTTTACACCACTGCTGTAGAGTACGCCACACACACACATAGACACGCAACCTTGCACGGATACTGAAACATTCAAACACACACCAGACACTGTGCACCATCAGTAAGAGGCTAAAAGAACTGAGCTTCTATAGCTGTAGCCAGAGCTCGAACCAGATAGCTAGCTCCAATTCTGGGTAAAAGGATGTCAAAGGGAAAAGGTCATCTCAGAGCCCGTCACAGAGTTTAGAGGTTACATAGGTAATTAGTGATATGGAGATGAAGGCTTGCTAACCATCCCCAGCTCTGCATACAATGGTTTTAATACGATGACATGACACAAGAGTAGATCAGCATGTAAAAAAATAAATATTTCTTGACTGTTTTCTGACTCATATTGGTTGTTAACAAACCCTGATTCCCCCTCCCTGGTTCCCAATGCCTACCTATTCCTCCACTGGGTCGCTCTGAGGAGTCATTGGACAAGAAGGAGAAGATGGAGGAATTGTTGAACTGGAAGGAGTTGTCGGAGTGGAGGGACGTGGCTCTGGTCACTGGCAATGACTTCTTCCCTGTCTTCTGTGTTGCGGTGCGGCTCCACTCTGTGATGAGAAAAGAAGAATGAGATGAAACGTTCTGCTCTTTTAACCTAGAGCACTGTGATTTCATAAATAAACCACATGTTTATTTGCAAGGTGTAGGTCAACAGGTCTTACCTGAGTTCTCTGCCAGTCTCAGTCTACCACAGCAGAGAGAAGTCCTCCACTGCCTCCTCACGTTCTCCTTCACAGCGCAGTGGAACACAAAGATGAAGAACCCTGCAAGAGGACACAAGCTCCAGATGAAGTACCAACTGGTTACACACTTCCCCATGAAACCCCACACGCCGTCTGTCCTCTCTGAGAATACAGCATTTAGGCAAATCTGAAGGAGCTCTAAATCTCACCTTGAAAGGAGTTGAAGATGCAAAAGAGGTACATGAAGGGCAGGTTGACGGGCCCCCAGGCGAAGAAGGCAAAGCCCCAGGTGAGACCCAGGAGTACTGTGACTCCAACCACACTGCGCAGGTTCTGCAGCCCGTCACGGTGCCTCTTGTTGTCGGGGTTCTGCCTCTTTATCCGACACAGCTGAACCATCACTACCACAAACATGACGAGGTTCATCAGGAAGATGACACAGAAATAAGCCACAACGGTTACGTAGAAGGCAATATCGTTCTTCAGCCAGCAGCTGTGGGAGAAGAATGGAGAGAAGATATATGGCTTACAATACAGTATAACATAGATATAACATATATATATAACATGTATAAATCATATATATATATGGATAATAAGGTGTAGACGTATCAGCTATCCTATTACGCAAATGTGAGTATGCATTTCATGATGCACATACACGCGATTCATACAAAGACTGTTAAATAGTGAACAAAATGCATGGGACTCACAAGTCATCTGTGCGGGAGCCATCTATGTACTTTCCGTAGCCAACTAGTCCGTAGTTGTCCTTATCAACGGCAATAACTACAATGACCACAAGGAGTGGAGTTCCTAGGTTGAGAGACAACAGACTACATTGAACTGTAAGAAACTGGTACTTTTACTTGCACACGGTGGCTGTTCTTCACTTTAATGAGAATTTWAAAAAGACAGAATCATTTTTTCACCTACCCCAGCCAAGGAGCGAGAACTTGAGCATGTAACGTGGTATGTATGTGTTGAAGACCTTGACGAGGGCCAGGTACATGTGGACGGCCTCCAGACCCATCCAGGTGAAGGAAGCTAGCAGGAAGTAATGCAGGAACCAGGCGGTGGAGATGCAGAGGCCCACAGCGTCAGGGTAGAGGGCCAGCCAACCATCCACCAAGAACACCAGGTTCAAAAACAACAGAGCCACACACAGCTGGATCAGGATCTTAGATGGGATGTCCTTACGCAGTTTCCTACAGGAACACATCGAAACGTATTAAGATTGATATTTCATTGATTCGAGCTTGTTTATATGTCTTTGTATTTAGAGCAGCCCTCCAGGTGGGTGTCATCATGGATATCCTGCACTCAGACTCACCCAAATGCCAGGTAGGTGAGCAGAGTGATGGAGAGGAAGATGGCGGAGATACCACAGCCAATGTAGGTGATGTAGGTGAGGATTGTGGCCTGGAGACAACTGGTTATGCCCGTTCTGGACATGTCCTGTGAGAAGAAACACCAAAAACATGTTATACACATGAAATCATTCTGTTGACAAAGACTGAATGGGAGAGATCCCATTACAACCCTATCTCAGAMTGGACTCACCAGTAGAACACCAAAGCAGGTGAGATGGTTGCAGGCACAGACAGTCTCATTATCTGTGCTGTTCCTGACAGAGCAGCCRTCTCGGTTCCAGCCTCCTGAGCCTCCTATCAGAGATTTTTTTTAACAATTCTATTAATTTTAAGAGGTAATCTTCGTTTCATGCATCACTGGGTYCGAGCTCCCTGCCGTCCAGGACCTCTATACCAGGCGGTGTCAGAGGAAGGCCAAAACATTTGCAAAGACTCCAGTCACCCAAGTCATACTGTTCTCTCTGCTACCGCAAGATAAGCGGTACTAGTGCATCAAGTTTGGAACCAACAGGACCCTGAACAGCTTCTACCCCCAAGCCATGAGACTTCTAAACAAGGCCGCTAAATAGCTAATAATATGGCAACCCGGACTACCTGCATTGACCCTTTTTTTAACTAACTCTCTTGAACTGACTCTATGCACCAACACTGGCGTCTACCCACACGCTCACACATACTTACACTAACACCCAAACACACACACACACACACCAACACACACATACACTCGCACACCCATAACATGCGCGCACATGCATACTGACGCCACACACACACACACACTCACACACATATACACTTTCACACTCACCACATATGCTGATGCTACAACTCAGTCTATTATCTAATCCTGTTGCCCAGTCACTTTACCCCTACCTATATGTACATAGMTACCTCAATCACCTTGTACCCCTGCACATCGACTCGGTACCAACTGGTACGCCCTGTACATAGCCATGTCATTTTAAATCTTTATTGTTATTCACTGTGTATTTGTTTCACGTCTCACTATTTCTATTTTATATGTTGTATCTTTAGCTCTGCGTTGGTGGAAAAGGACCACGCAAGTAAGCGTTTCACTGTYAGTCTCCAGCTGCCGTTCACCGTAACATCTGAWTTTGATTAGACACAAGCGGAACACTTACCATTCATGCCAAAGTCCCAGAAAACACATGACACCACGAAATGTGCCTGTGTGGACAAATGATCCATAGAAGACAGTGTGTCAAGGATTCATTGAGATAACAAGGTGACAGACATGAAATGCTTTTCTCAAAGATGCCACATTCAGGACGTAGGTAATACGGTTTTGACTSAAATGTACAGTGTGTGTTTGCTTGACTCACTGAGACAGGTTCAGTGTTTCTCAGGGTGATGACCACGTCCTCCTGCAGAGACTTGATTGACAGGTTGGCCACACTGGCCCCCAGGATTCCACTATTCAGCTTGCTGTCTCCCAGGGCTCGGTCCTGAGAAACAGTATGGAAAGAATCTGACAATTACTACACTAGTCCTCTGGGGTGTAGGGGTTTTTCAACTATGCCAGGGTTCAATTCTACTCTAGCAGATCGTACAGTGGAATATGGTATGGTTTGGGGTACCTGGAACACAGTGGTCTTCTGGTAGAAGTTRAACTGGAGTCTGGAGGCCTGTAGCTGCTGCTCAGGGGAGAGGTTCGCTGTGAGGGAAGAGGGGAACGTGACAGACCCCTGAGGGAGCGAGGACGCCTCTGCTCTCACACTCCTCCTGGCTCTGTTGTCTCCACGGATCTACAAGGGGACACATTTCTCTATGGTTAAAACATAGCAATAAACAGGGGTTATGAGTTGACCTACCAGACCATACCAGATCATACTGTACTGTGCAAAGATAATACATGCAGAGTGAAGGATGTTTTACATTAGATTTGCATGCATTTTGAGGGCAACCAAGGTTACAGTATTTCCTATTCAGTGTTTCCTTACTAGAAGGTTTAGGTCATACCTGCACACTGTTGGGGTCTCGGATGGAGAAAGATGTTCGCTGGAAATTAGTGCCGTCCACCGTTTTGACGGCGAGAGCGACCGATTCGGTTAAAATCGTAGCCTCTTCCTGAACGACCAGCTTCAGGCCCACAGTATCAACAATCCCAATGATCCTGGTAGAAAAATTAACTGTTACTGATGTGCAGCCAAGCAAAGCCATTGCTAAGTTAACTTTCAGTTTCTAGAAAATGTAGCCACAGTCTCTTTACAGACTCTGTATAAGTAATCATTTCAGGTACACCTCAACAGGCAGCACTACAGGCAGCACAACAGGCAGCTCAACAGTTAGCGCAACAGTTAGCTCAACAGGCAGCTCAACAGGCAGCACAACAGGCAGCACAACAGGCAGAACACCTGAACAACTGTACATTGTTTAGCTCCAGTCAGCTCACTTGGTGGAGGAGGAGGCCAGGGTGTCAGAGGAGGCACCCAGCAGGTTGCTAACAATCGTGACAGAGGTTTTCCCCAGAGCCAGGCTGACGTTGGGCCCAGCCAGCAGGGCCTCTAGCTGGGACACCAGCTGGTCCACCTGGGAGGAGTTGAGCTTGGACACGTCACTTGTCAGATCCAGCAACTGGTTGACCTGCTCTTCACTACTGGCTTCTGTGGTGTTTTGTGCTGTGGGAAAAAGGATACATAAAAAAAACAAGTATGTTATCAGAGGGAAACTTTGGCTATGGGTCTAAATGTTCAATGGAAATGAATGTAACAGCAGCAGCTATGAMAAGTATAGATCAAAGGTCAGAGTGGGTTAGGATCCCAATGGTTACCTGCGGTGGTTGTTATCACGGCTGTCGTGGTGGAGGCTGTTGGGTAGGCTGTTGCGGTGTTTACAGGAAGGACGGGTGTTGATGAGTTTGCAGTGGTATTACCCAGGATAGTTGTGGCAATGGTCCTGGTTGTGGAGGTGTTTAGCGATGGACGAATGGGGTGGGTGGTTGTCGTTGTGTTGGTTTAGTTTTGACAATGGTGCTAGGAGCTGATGTTATGTAGTATTTGGAGCTGTATGTTGTAGTATTAGGAGCTGATGTTGTAGTATTTGGAGCTGCTGTGTAGTATGGAGCTGATGTTGTAGTATATTTTGGGAGCTGATGTTGTAGTATTTGAGCTGCTGATGTAGTATTGGAGCTGATGTTTGTAGTATTAGGAGCTGATGTTAGTATTTGGAGCTGCTGATGTAGTATGTGAGCTGCATGTTGTAGATTCTGGTAGCTTGTGCTATAGTAGCTCTATTGGAGTCGCTGATTGTAGTTATTGGAGCTGTCTGATGTAGTATTGCTCTGAGTGTTATGGCAGTACTCTGGTATGCTGCTGATGTAGTATTTGGAGCTGCTGATGTAGTATTTGGAGCTGATGTTGGAGTATTTGGCGCTGTAGAGGTGCTGTTTGGTGGAGGTAATGTTGTGTTCAGTGGGAGGGAGGTGGTGTTTTGTTGTAGAGTGGTGTTGGGTGGAGGAGGCAGTGTTGTTGTTGCAGGTAAAGTAATGTTGGCTATTGGGCTGGGTGAAGTGAGAGGAGGTGTGGGGTATCTGTCACACATTTCATTCGGGAGCACACACACAATTTCTCCTTGTTTGCTAAAAARAGAAAAGAACAGATAAATGTACATCTTTAGTGCATATACAGTAATTGATGAAGTGTTACAACTTAAATGTACAAATAACAATGTGCAACGTGCTTACTCTCCATCATTTACAGTGTTTTACATGATTACAAAATGTGTAACAAGGGTTTTGCCATCTTTGAAGCACTCAACGCCAGATTGGACTGACCAGACAAATGTGCCATGGCTCTCCTCTACAGTCGTCCAGAACTCCGAGTGGTTGAGGCTGCTCTCCGCCGAGCTGAAGGTCGAATTCAATAGATCTCCACTGGATCCTGGCCAGCTACAAATTCCTGTGTTAGATATATGGACACAAACAAGCAGCCAGACACATACTGTATAATGTATATGAACAAATACACAGATGCTCTCTGCCTCCACTTTCCATGGTAGGGCTACTCACCTGCTCGTGTCACCTTTCCGTCATAGTCAATGCCATGCTCATCACTGAACACAGTCATCAATGCAGTACTGACTGCACTTATAGGCACTGAATGGCCAAGGCCCACGATAACCCTGCAGCTTTGGAGACTGGTAAGAAAACAGTAACAGTATAGTTATTAATAAGTATTAAGACCAGCGTCACTGCACATCGAGGGCAGCTGTCTTGAATGTACTGTAAAGGTGTTGGGCCTGCAARGATTTATGGGAACTCACTTTGTCTCTGTGCTAAAGCATTTCACATTAGCATACTGTGTGAAAAGAACACAGAACAGGTCTTAAGGTCACAAATGATGTCACACCAAGAGTGTGTGACAATAAGTTAGCATATGGTTTATTTACAGAGCAACATAAAACAATGAGAGTTCATTGTAGTGTTAGGTTATTATCCCAATGCAAAATTACCTGAAAGATAGTCGATATGATGAGCAGAGGACAAGGGGGACTGTAACAGAGAATTATGTCAGGAAAATATCAAACGTGGTGTGGGAGGTATGGTGCTATAGGTACTGTTGGGGTTCATTAAGGCTGTAATGATCGAATTAGAAMGTGTGAGAATATTTGACGTTAAGCAGAGAGAAAACTGTATTAAAACGAATGAAGAAATTAGGACATACTCTGTYGCTGAGGTGTTGTGACAGGGTGGTGGATGTCTTAGCTGTTTAACCTGGGGAAGGTATGAAGGAAGAAGTAATTAATACAGGCTGGTAGGTTTTAAACACACACACATATATACACTGAGTGGACAAAACATTAGGGACAGCTGCTCTTTCCATGACAAAGACTGACCAGGTGAATCCAGGTTAATTGTTTTCCAGACAGCTTGTGAAACCTATACCAAGGTCCATGTGAAGGTTGCTGGCTCGTGGTGGCCCGCTGGGCCAATGCCCTATTAGGACACTAATGATGCTATTTTCCTTAGTTTTAGCAGTTACCTGTATGGTATATATATTAATAATATATAATTACATAATTATTATAGTTAGTGTGTGTGTGTGGTGGTGGTGTGTGTGTGTGTGTGGTGTGTGTCTGTGTGTGGTGGGTGTGTGGTGTGGTGTGTGTGTGTGTGTGTGTGTTGTGTTGTGTGTGTGTGTGTGTGTGTGTTGTGTGTGTGGGTGTGTGGTTGTTGTGATGTGTGTGGTGTGTGTGTGTGCTTGCCGCACTGTCTGTGGTGCATGCTATATACACTGACAGATGTACAGAAACATTAGGAACA
>NC_036863.1:39474488-39483495 GCF_002910315.2 Salvelinus sp. IW2-2015 | reverse complement strand
GGCCCATTTGTTAAGACTTCCGATGGTGTTTGTAAAGGGAAGGCTGTTGAGAGAGTTTTTACAGTTTTACAGCTGTTGTGTTTTGTGGCATTAGCTGATTACTGTAACGCGACCGTACGTTATTGTATTTAGTGAAGAATAATGGTTTAGAAATCATACTCCGAAGTACCAACTGGCATGAAAGCCCGTATTCTTATATTCTGGAAATCCAATATAATAATGTCTATTAGTTTCTAAAACTTTGTAGACGTGACGAAGTCATTCTGTGATATTCCGTTGTCGTCAGAGTCCGTTCCTCGGCAGAGAGCCAGAGAGTCTCGGCAGCAGATCAAATCAACACATCCAAACACAAACATGGCCAAAGTATTGTGACACCTCTCAATCGAACATTCTCCATTCCAAAATCTGCGCATTAATATGGATGTCCCCCCTTGCTGCAGAATTAAAGAATCCATCTTCTGGGAAGGCTTTCACTAGATGTTGGAACATTTGCTGCGGACTTGCTTCCATTCAGACACAAGACCATTAGTTGAGGTCGTACGGGGCACTGATGTGGGCGATTGGCCTGGCTCGCAGTCGGCGTCCATTCATCCCAAAGATGTTCAATGGGTTACGGGTCAGGGCCTGATGCAGCAATGTTCCCCTCCAGCCTACAGTAGCAAGCCAATGATGGTGCAATGTAGGCCTACATTCCAGAGACTTTAAACAACAAAAGAAATGCAGCTGACATTAACCTGTTTATCCACGTCCTTCAGACAGAGTGACTGAAACATAGTGTGTTATGTTTAATGGCAGAAACCACTTTACAAAATAAAATATGCATTATTCCCACACCAATTAGAGAACAGACAAATGATAGCTACCTCTGCCTATTGGCTACTAGTGATGGGCATTCCCAGCTCTTTCAGTGAGCAGAGTTCGTTCAGCTCAGCTCACCAAAAGAGCCGGCTCTTTTGGCTCCCAAACGGCTCTTTTAAAAAATATATATATATTTTGTCAAGTCAAACAGTTTGCGATAGTTTGATGATGATTGGTGTTAAAACCAATTCTAATTCAATTAATTTAATGGAAATCAATTACTCTACCTTAACGACATGTTTTCAAAAATGCCATTTGGTTGTTATGAAAAAGACGCTATAAACATGGTACATTTAAAGCTATTAACTTTTATAGTATTATAATATTACAAGTGGCCATATCAATCTAATTCCATTTGCTTAGAAATAATACATCTGAAACATTTATAATATATTTTCACCATATCAAAGAAATGACTATAATAAGTGCCATATGATACTGCTCATCTCTCTAATAAATAATTGTGTGTGTCCCCCTTTTCTCTTTTCTCTTCTTATTGCCCATGTTATAACCAGCAGTCTCTGTACTATCTCTATATTGCTGTACATTTATGTCTTTATATAGATTGCGAGTTCAGAAATCGCAAGCTTGCTTCACTTTCTAGGGTCTTGATGCGAGTTTCTCTCTTCCAGAATATTTGTCCCTTTTCGGGTAAGACCCTCTCCAGAGGGAGGATGTCTCTACTATGCAGAGCTCCCCTCGATGATCTTTTAGTATCTCGTGTGTATGACATAGGTCGTCTTCCACCAGCTCAAGGATCTGCAGATCATTGTTGTTTTTGAGGTCATGGGGTCCCCCTATTATGGATGACCTTCCATATGTGCATCTGTGAGGGATTCCCTTCGTGCATGCATCCCTAGTTGCTCTCTCGGTCAAACAGCAGACGTTGGATCTACTGCTGGTGCTCTCCTATCTACCCTCTTCTCAATTTCCTTGGTCCGATTTCTTCACATGTTGTGTGGGGCTGGTGTCGCCTCCTTCTCTGAATGTTATTTGATAAGCCTCATCTTAATCTCGCATCCTCTGGCTATCTACTGAAGGTTAACTTCTTAAACCTGGGTCTCGGTTATTTTATGTGTGCAAGAGGGCGTTTCTGATTAGCATGATTATATTGCATTCTGTGGGGCTTTCTGTCCACTGATGACCATAGGTGCTCATCAACTCTGTCACATGTTTCCGTGGTTACATTGCTTCTCTCTGGCGGCTGCTGTGATTCGCTGCAGACCCTTACACAGGAGTATCATTATTGAGGCTCACAATAGCTGAAAGATGAGAACAGTAACTTATTAGTTCAGTTCAGGTTTTGTCTACTTGATACTACATTCTCAATCTTACTGCTCATATACATATTAATACTGGATATTAAATAATGATGTTAGTAATAAACTGCTTACTGTACCTCTCCACTGATCTCCAACAGTTGAACCTGCTCCAAAGGGTTCCAGGACTCTGCACACCTCTCCACCACCTCCCATTCCTCTATGCGGTCAGAGCATCAACAAGTGCATTGACAATGGCCAAGGTAGTGATGTGCTACTGTGCTTCCTGTGAAGTATTCCACCAGCTGCTTTCACTTTGTCCACAGGTGGGCTGTCATCACTGTCAGGCGTCTCTTACAATCAGGTTGATTGTGTGGTCAGACATGTATAATGCGTCCATTTTAAAAAATGCCATGGCTTTGGTTGTGTTAGCTGCATTGTCGCTAACACAACAGACCACTTTTCTATCTACTTGCCATTCTCTGGCCACTCTCAACAGTTCTTCTGCCAAAGTTCTCTGAGGTGTGTCTGTCGCTGAACTCCAAAGCAGTCCAGGAAGACTGCTAGACATTGAAAAATCTTCAATGAGTGATATGTTAATCGACATGTAAGAAGTGGTTACTCTTGATATCCAGCAGTCCAGTGGAAGGCAAACTGCCAGTAGCTTTTTGACTTTTCCCCTACTGAAGCCTGTGTGCTCTCGTACATCTTGTGGATACGTGTTTTGAAAGGGTTTTCCTTGCTTGGAATTGTGTACATTGGGATTTAGGGACTAATCTGCTATAATTTCTAAAACCTCTGTCCTCCACGACGAAATGGCTGGAAATCGGTGGCAATCATTTTAGCCAATCATTATCAATTTGGCCTTGTTTTGCTACCAGACAATAGACTTTTGGCGTAAACTGGTCCATAGGAAGACTGCGTTGTGTTGTCGCGGGTAGGCCTACTTGACTGAGTGGACACTTGAGATGGCTGGCTTCCACCACATTCCCTAGCAGGCCCGCTAGTTTCTCGAAGCTCCGCTACAGCTAGCTTCACAGTTGGGTGCACAGTTGAATTATGCCCAGTGTAGGTTTGTGCGTAGAACCGGCTTTTATGAGAATTTGGTTTTGGCAAATTCTACCACTGGGCTTCTACATGTCTATATTATTTAAAATGATCCAAATGCTACTTTGCTTCCGGACTCATTTTCCAGCTGTTGTTTACCGGCTGCTAAGTGTGTGACTGTGAGGTGGTTGGCTGGCCCTCCTCACGCCATCTTTGGTTCATTGGTTGACACGGGTGGTCTGATTGCAGGAACAAAGGTGAGGCTGTTAGTTCTGAGCAACCAGTCAGAACAAATTTTTTTATTTTTTTTTTCGTTCTTTGAATTAGTGAATTCTATTCAGTTATATTCTTTTGATTATTCCTAATCTTAAATGTTTATATTTTATTAAATAGATTTGCTCTTCTGGGACGCGAGCCGGCTTCCAACGTTCACTACAAGAGACGGCTCTTTAGAGCAGACTCCGTTCTGCGAATTGACTTCACTATTGGCTACTTAGCCTTATTCAAGCCTGTATCAAAAAATGCAAACACTGTCCCTTTAAGGCATAAAAAAAAGCTCGTTTACCTGACTTGCTTTTTTTAAAGATGTCTAGAAATGTACATATTTTGTGTCTCTTGTAGGAAGCAATCCCTTCCCCTATTGTGACTACAAAGTATCTATAACTGGCTAATAACCCCACTAACTAGTAAAGGATATGAAACAAAAACGTGCACCACAGGGCTACATGCAGCTCTCCTCTGATCCAAATCAAGCATATCTACTCATACCCAACAGCTGTAACATTCTTACTCATGACCAACAGCTGTAACAACTACTCATACCACAGCCTGTAACATCTATTCATGACCACAGCTGTAACATCTTTTCATGGGAAAAACCCACCCCAGGGGCTGTAAACAACTACTTCATGACCACAGCTGTAACAAACTACTCTGGCCACAGCTGTAACATCTATTCATGAACCCACAGCTGTAACAACTACTCATGACCACAGCTGTAACATCTATTCATGAACCAAGCTGTAACATCTATTCATGACCACAGCTGTAACAACTATCTGACCACACTTGTAACAATACTCATGGACCACAGCTGTAACCATCTACTCATTGACCACAGCTTAACAACTACTCATGACCACAGCTGTAACATCTACTTCATGACCACAGCTGTAAACATCTACTCATGACCACAGCGTAACATTTCTACTCAGGACCACAGCGTGTAACATCTACTCATGGACACAGCTGTAACAACTACTCATGACCACAGCTTAACAATCTACTCATGACCACAGCTGTAAATCTACTCATGACCACAGCTGTAATAACTACTATGACCACAGCTTAACATCTACTATGACCACACTGTAACATCTACTATGCCACGCTCTGTAACATCTACGCATGACCACAAGCATTGTAACAACTACTCATGGACCACAGCTGTAAACATCTTACTTCATGACCACAGCTGTAAACATCTACTTCATGACCACAGCTGTAATAACTACTCATGACACAAGCGTAACAACTACTCATGACCACAGCTGTAACTCTATTCATGACCACACTGTAACAACTTACTCATGACCCAGTGTAACCACTTACTCATGGACCGCAGGCTGTAACATCTACCTTCATGACCACAAAGCTGTAATAACTACTCTGACCACAGCTGTAACTCTACTCAATGACCACAGCCTGTAACATCTACTCATGACCACAGCTGTAACACATCCCGATCAAAGTAAATGGCACAGATCCATATGTGACATTGGTATGTTTGCAGTACCTGCGGCTCTGGCTACTGCGCTAAGCTTTGATTGGTTATGCTTGAACCCGTCGTGTTAGAATAGATATGGGCTGAGTCGGTTGTCAGTGCAATTATAATCCTACTCCGATGCGGTCCTGCCTACAACCAAAAATCTCTTGCATAGTTGTTTTGGTTTCGGGCTGTGTTGAATTGAAAGTGGCCCTAATATTGCATTGTTTCGGAACCCCAATTCCACAGTTAAAGAGGGAAAACCGTACAGATAGTAGATAAAACTACAGGGAAAAATTTCTAGGAAAAGGTTGAAATGAAAGTTCATCTCTACGTGCTTCTAGGCTATTGAGGACTCAGTCCTTGGATGTGGCTTTTTTGAACATATTCTGTTGTAAACAAACCTCTTTTCATCTCCTTACTTTGCTCCTTTGAGTTCATGTCCATGTCCTTGTATTTGTCATGGTGTTTCGTTTCATAGTGTCGTCTAATGTTGTACTCCTTACTTACAGCCACGTTGACTCCACAAACAAGACAAACAGGTTTGTCTTTTACATATGGTAAACAGAATATCTCTGCCTGCCAACTTGTCCAGAAAAGCTCCTTGTTTTCTGCCTCCGTCCATTTTCGAATCTGGGTAGTAGCGCGCTGACAGTTGTGGGCGTCTATGTTGCTATGACTACTGTCACAGAGGATAGAGGGGCGTTTCTGGTCCTGTCCTGATTGGGCCCGCGCGAAAACAACAGCAGAGCATTAATGGGATTCGTAGTATTAGCGGTGAATGCGCTGTATAATACCGGCGGGCCAGCTCTTAGTAGTAATTTGGTTATGTTCTCGCGGGCAAATATAAATTACCCCGCGGGCCAAATTTGGCCCGCGGCCAGAGTTTGACACCCATGATCTAGACTGATTGAAGTGGATTTAACAAGTGACATCGATAAGGGCTCATTAGCTGTTCATATTGGAGGGATATGACACCATTCTTCCAACAAGAAATTCCATAATTTGGTGTTTTGTTGATGGTGGTGGAAAACACTGTCTCAGGCACCACTCCAGAATCTCCCATGAGTGTTCAATTGGGTTGAGATCTGGTGACAGATGGCTATGGCATATGGTTTACATCGTTTTCATGCTCGACAAAGATTCTGTGACCACTYGTGCCCTGTGAATGGGAACATTGTCATCCTATGGGGGCATAGCCATGGTAGCCAAAATAATGGCCTGCCCAGCATTTTTATACATGACCCTAAGCATGATGGGATGTTGATTCCTTAATTAACTCAGTGTGTGGCAGCACCCACTTTCAATATWCYTTGTATCCCTCATTTACTCAAGTGTTTCCATTATTTTGGCAGTTACCTGTATTTGCATAACTCACCAGAGAGAAGATGTTTGAAATGTGCATAGCAGAATCTGTGATCTGTACGTCCAAGGTGTAGCATGCAGCTAAAAAGAGAGGGAGGGAGAGAGMGTTATCACATGGTGGGAGATGAAAAAGTGGGTCCGTCGCAGTATCAGCGAACTCATCAGTTGATTTTTTTATATTTCACTTACCTGTACCATCGGAATAAGCAGAGCAGTTGCAGAAAATCTTCGCCTCTGAAAAGCAGGAATACGGTACTTATCAAGATACAGACACATATGTGTTTTAAAAACCCACCGAAGGTTGAAACGGCAAATTAATTTGTTTGCCAGTGTAAATGTGGATAATGAGTATTATCACATGGGTAAATAAAACCGTTTATACCGATGGGGGGTTTAGGGGGCTTGCCATCGTCCATTTGGGTTTGATTCCCAAGAGGAACATAAACAGTCCCGCAATGTCCACTGTAAGATAAAACATGTTCGTATGAGAAGATGGATACCCTATTTATTCTATAGAAATTCTACAAACACAGAAACAACAGCATAGTATGTACTTGTCCAGCTTACCATGAGATATTAACAGGCCCTGGAGATTGACAAGTGTTTGGGAGAGGGAGGGTCCCATTGAGGGAGCCATTGCACTTCGCAGAACCATTAYTTGGAGGCAGTTGGCCTGCGCAATGAGACAGACCCTTACCTACAATCAACAAGCAACAGACGTGAGGCTCTGATAAGGATATTTACATTTCTGTGAGAGATTTCAGATTTACATTCGGGTCAGTGTCACTCACCCACTCTATTTCCCACAATATAGGCTCGTATGGGGCTGTTCTCCGCAGCCAACCAAATGGCCCGCTGAACACAGCAGGGAGGTGTGGGCTTCCTCAGCTTCAGCAGCACAGTGCAGTTAGTCCTCCTGGAGGAATAAGGGGGCAGTATTAAGACGTGGAGCGAGACAGAGGATGCTGAACTGTAGTATTGAAATTAGTATTCAACTAACCTGATCCTCGTTTTATTGACGCATGTCACTTCAATGTCCTGTAAAGATACGACTTTTGATTCAACTCACATGCTTTCACAGAAAAAGAAAAAGTACCCCCTTAGGTTCACATGCACATTAAGGCAGGTTTGTCTGGAGAGAGATGTAGTCTTACTTGAAACAGGCTGGCGGCAGTCATATTTCCACCTTCGTGCTCTTTACTGCAGCACAGACAATTAATGAACAGAGTTAGCTTAGAACAGAGATGTTAGTTCATATTCTGCACATCTACTGAATATATCTACTGTATATATATATATATATATCTACTTTATATAGATATTAATGAACAATAATGACACGTGACTGAGTACTTTACCTAGTGGTGGCAGACATGGTACAACTGGGAGAATGAGTTGTCGTGCTGTAGTTGTGTGACGGTGTAGTCATGCTATGGTTGTAGAGTGTGGTAGTCATGCCATGGTTGTGTGAAGGAGTAGTAATACTGTGATTGTAAAGCATGGTTGACATGTTTGTTGTCAAGGCCGTCATGCTGAAGTTGTGCGAGGGGGTCGAGCTGTAGTTCAGCGTTTGTGTTGTCGTGGTGAAGTTCTGGGATGGTGTTGCTGTGGTGAAGTTGTATAACTGTGTTGTCATGTTGTAGGGGGTGGGATATGCTGGACTGACTGAGGTGGTTCGCAGTGTGTCTGTCGAGTTTGTGCCATTTGATTGTTCAGGTTTGTAGGGCTCGCAGGTGTCCAAGTGAGTATGAAATAGATCCCACAGCTGGAAAAGGAAAACAGTGCTGTCACTTTTGTTGTATTACTAAGCAAATGTACAGTTTCAACACAATTCATCACACATCAGTCAGTCAAGAATCATTCACAATCCTGTGACCGACCCAGTCACTGATGTCCGTTTCACTCTTCAGGTCTCCAGTCACGTCCACAGCAAGGACCATCCAGTAGTAAACAGCTGTAAGACAAACACATTCCATTAGGTTATAGCGCATGTCAAATTCTTATACACTGAATATCAAAGCAACATACAACAATTTCAAAGATTTTAGTGAGTAACAGTTCATATAAGGAAATCAGKCAATTGAAAAAAATGAATTAGGCCCTAATCTATGTATTTACAGATATGCATCTGTTAGTCACAGATACCAAAAAAAAAGTAGGGGTGTGGATCAGAAAATCAGTCAGTATCTGGTGTGACCACCATTTGCCTCATGCAGCGCGACACATCTCCTTCGCATAGAGTTGATCTGGCTGTTGAATGTGGCCTGTGGAATGTTGTCCCACTCCTCTTCAATGGCTGTGCGAAGTTGCTAGAACTGGAACACGCTATCGTACACGTTGATCCAGAGCATCCCAAACATGCTCAACGGTGACATGTCTGGTAAGTATGCAGGCCATGAAGAACTGGGACATTTTCAGCTTCCAGGAATTGTGTACAGATTCTTGCGACATGGGGCAGTGCATTATCATGCTGAAACATGAGGTGATGGTGGTGGATGAATGGCACAACAATGGGCCTCATGAAATTGTCACGGTATCTCTGTGAGTTCAAATTGCCATCAATAAAATGCAATTTTGTTCATTGTCTGTAGCTTCTGCCTGCCCATACCATAACCCCACCACCACCATAGGACACTCTGTTCACAACGTTGACATCAGCAAACCGCTCACCCACTCGATGCCATACACGCGGTCTGCTATCTACCCGGTACAG